>NW_027601379.1:0-218000 GCF_053455715.1 Rhinoraja longicauda
CATTCTGGTTTCCTTGTGTGGATAAATATCTCTCCAGACGTGATGTAGGACATTTGAAAATTATAAGGAAGTTGAGTAGTTTTTGATCCGTTTAACCAAAATAAAAATGCATAGTGGGGAAGAAAGATAGGAAAAACTGGTCAATAAAGCGTAATGGCAGCGCAGCGGCAGAGTTGCAGCCTTCCAGCCCTTACAGCGCCAGAGACCCAGGTTTTCTGTGAGACTCGGGTTGTCCACGTTTAGTTTAGTTTAGAGATACAGCATGGAAGCAGGCTCTTCGGCCCACCAAGTCAGCGATCCCCGCACTTTAACACCACCCTACACACACTAGGAACAATTTACACTTATACCAAGCCAATTAACCTATATACCTGTACGCCTTTGGAGTGTGGGAGGAAACTGAAGATCTCGGAGAAAACCCACGCAGGTCACCGGGGGAATGTACAAACTCCGTACAGACAGCACCCGTGGTCAGGATCGAACCCGGGTCTCTGGCGCTGCAAGTGCTGCAAGGCAGTGTGTTGTAATCAATCCAATACAAAGTATTCAGTGAACCATAAAGCATTTATTAAACCCATGCAGAGTGAGCAATACATACTGTTGAGTTCCTGGCTTAAGCTTACAGACTAACCAGCAAGGGAACAAGCAACAAGCTGAATATATCAGTGACTCCCGTCCTACCTAAACAATGGACTGGATTACATAGTGGAATGTGTATCATGCATACGATATGTGGTGAAGGTTATATAGACAGGGATAAATATGGTTGACCTGCATGCAGCGACTGTACCGCTGCGCCACTGTGCATTATGCTCCATGCACGTGCAACAACAGCCCTGGTTCACCGCTGTGAGAAGCTCAGACAGGACGAAGAACTTCTGAAAGTTTGTCGAAGCCAGAAACATGCAGACTCTTTGTGTATTGCCCAGGATTTCAAGATCAATTTATTGGCACATGTACCAATTAAGGTACAGTGAAATTACCATACAGCCATACTAAGTGAAAAGCAACAAGACACACAGCCACATAAAATAAAATTTTACATTAACATCCACCACAGCGGATTCCATATTCCTCACTGTGATGGAAGGTAATAAAGTTCAATCAGATTCCTCTTTGTGTTCACCGGCGGTCGGGGGTGTTTAACCATCCGCAGTCGCCGCTGCCGACTGTCTGAAGCTTCGCGTCGGTATAATCGAAACTCCCTGCGTTGAAACACTCTCCGCAGCATGGAGCTCCCGAATCGGCCTCTTCTTACCAGAGACCGCGGGCTTCACGGTGTTAAAGTCCACAGGCCCTGAGGTTGGAGATCTCCACAGTCGATCTTCGGCAAAGGATCACAGCTCCGTGATGTTAAATTCCGCGCCGCGCCCGCGGCATGAAGCGCCGGGCCGGTCTCCAGGATAGGCCGCCAACTCCTCGATGTTAGGCCGTAGTGGGGACTGAGATAGATTGAAAAACAGTTTCCCCCAACTTCCCGCCCCCCCATCCCCAAATTTAAAAAACTTACTTTGAACACAGACTTAAAATAATAAAACATTAGAAAGGACAAACGGACTGTTGGCGAAACAGCTAGTGCCAGTACTGGTGGCGCCACCTGGTGGAATACAAAATATAAATGACAAGTCTGCATGAGAATGTGTTTAAGAGGGAATGATAGATCAGCCATGATTGAATGGCGGAGTAGACTTGCTGGGCTGAATGGCCTAATTCTGCTCCTATCATAGACACAAAATGCTGGAGTAACTCAGCGGTATACTGGTCATTGCAGGCCATTGAGTTTTTCTGAAGAAGGGTCTCGACCCGAAACATCAGCCGAAACGTGAAGGAATTCCCTGCCTGTCTGTGTGTGTATTTAAGATAGAAGCAAAACGCGGGAGTAACTCAGCAGGACAGGCAACATCTCTGGAGAGAAGGAATGGGTGACGTTTCTGGACAAGACCGTTCTTCAGACTGATGAGTGTGGGTATTTATATGTGTATCTGCGTGCGCCTTGTGTGTGTGTGTACGTGTGTCCGTGCATGCCGTGTATGTACTTGTGTGTGTTTTTTGTGCGTACGTGCCACGTGTGTGTACCAATGTGTGTATTATGTGTAGGTAGACACTAAAATGGTGGAGTAACTCAGCGGGACAGGCAGCATCCTGGATGAAATGAATGGGTGATGTTTCAGGTCGAGCCCCTTCTTCAGACCCGAAGCGTCACCCATTCCTTCTCTGTCATTGAAAGCAAGCGTGCAGGTGCAGCAGGCAGTGAAGAAAGCGAATGGTATGTTAGCATTCATAGCAAGAGGATTTGAGTATAGGAGCAGGGAGGTTCTGCTGCAGTTGTACAGGGCCTTGGTGAGACCGCACCTGGAGTATTGTGTACAGTTTTGGTCTCCTAATCTGAGGAAAGACATTGTAGCCTTAGAGGGAGTACAGAGAAGGTTCACCAGATTGATCCCTGGGATGGCAGGACTTTCATATGAAGAAAGACTGGATAGACTAGGCTTCTACTCGCTGGAATTTAGAAGACTATGGGCGGATCTTATAGAAACATATAAAATTCTTAAGGGGTTGGAGAGGCTAGGTGCGGGAAGATTGGTCCGATGTTGGGGAAGTCCAGAACTAGGGGTCACAGCTTAAGGATAAGGGGGATGTCTTTTAGGACCGAGATGAGAAAACATTTCTTCACACAGAGAGTGGTGAGTCTGTGGAATTCTCTGCCACAGAAGGTAGTTGAGGCCAGTTCATTGGCTATATTTAAGAGGGAGTTAGATGTGGCCCTTGTGTCTAAAGGGATCAGGGGGTATGGAGAGTAGGCAGGTACAGGTTACTGAGCTGGATGAGCAGCCATGATCATATTGAATGGCGGTGCAGGCTCGAAGGGCCGAATGGCCTACTCCTGCACCTATTTTCTATGTTTCTATGCCGAGATGCTGCCTGTCCCGCTGAGTCACTTCACCATTTTGTGTCTACCTCCAGTGTAAACCAGCATCTGCAGCTCCTTCCTGCACAATTCTGCTCGTATCACTTATGAACGATAATTGTACAGTGAGATCCTGCAAATGGCTGTGGGACAATCTGTTTGGATATCAGCGAGGGAGAAATATTAGACATGTGCCCAGGAACAACATTTGTGCTGTTCTCCTGTGCTGTGGAAGTTGTAAGATTTTCTCAATGGGGGCAGAACCCCCCCATTAGCGTAATGGTCATTTCGTGGGCATGGGTCGGTGCCACGGAGATGTCCAGAGAGGACCCAGCGGCAATAGTGGAGAGGTCCTTGCAGCCGTCGATGATGGCGCTTACCGACGGACGAGGATGGACCATGTGGAAGTGAGGACTTGCCGAGGAAAGGAACAAAGTAGGACCCGGCGTGGGGTGACCAGCGTGAGGGGGAGGGGGAAGAACAATGGAGGACCCGACGTTGGGGGACCACCGTGAGAGGGAGGGGGGAGAACAATGGAAGACCCGGCGTGGGGGGACAGCCATGAGGGGGAGGGGGGAGAACAATGGAAGACCCGGCGTGGGGGGACAGCCATGAGAGGGAGGGGGGAGAACAATGGAAGACCCGGCATGGGGGGACTGCCATGAGGTGGAAGGGGGGGACAATGGAAGACCCGGCGTGGGGGGACTGCCATGAGGGGGAAGGGGGGGGGGGGGGAGCAATGGAAGACCCGGCGTGGGGGGACCGCCGTCAGGGGGAGGGGGGAGAACAACGGAAGACCCGGCTTGCGTGGACCGTCGTGAGGGGGAGGGGGAGAACAATGGAAGACCCGGCGTGGGGGGACCGCCATCAGGGGTGGGGGCGTACAAGGGGGGACGTGGCGCAGGGGTACTTTGTAACTTTGTAAGCGCCCTTTATAGGCAACTATTTGCATACCTTGGGTATGCAAGCAAAGAATTTGACTGTGACTTGTCACATGTGACAATAAAGTATTCATTCATAAAAGCTCATTCACAGGGAACCATCTGCAGATCAGGGAGATGTCAATTCTCAACCATCTGTCTCCCCATTGCTCAAATGTGCACCTTGCTCAATGTGTGAGTGCAGAAATCGGAGCCTCTCTTTTTGGAAGGCAGATGGAACACAGTGTAGCAAACTGTGCAGTCATGCATTTTAAAGGTAGACAAAAAGGCGTAGACTTTTTTCTAAATGGGGATTGGATTCAGAAATCGGAGGTGCAAAGGGGTTTAGGAGTGCTGGTGCAGAATTCCAAAAAGGTTAATTTGCAAGTTCAATCGGTAACGCAATGTTAGCATTTATATCGAGATGACTAGAATATAAAAACAAGGATGTAATGCTCACGCTTTGAAAGGTGCTGGTCAGATCGCACTTGGCGCATTGTGAGCAGTTTTGGGCCCAGGACCGTACAATGTTTCCCCCTCTACGCTCAAGCTCTGTGCCGAACAACAGGCACCAGCCTCCACAAACATTTTCATTCGGTCCCTGCAAACCTGCACTGTGCCTGCATGCTTCAAAGTCTCCACCATCGTTCCTGTACCCAAAAAGCCACGGATTACTGGTCTTAATGACTACAGGCCTGTCTCACTGACCTCTGTAATCATGAAGACCCAAGAAAGAGTTGCCACCTGAAAAATATCACAAACCCCCTGCTGGACACCCCTGCAGTTTGCTTATCGGGCAAATAGTTCAGTGCCATTGTCCTGAGGCTAGAGGGGTTGAACAGTTTCATCGACGCTGTCTGACTACTTTACCCCCCACCAGCCCGTGACTCTGACTCTGGCGGTGACCAGGGAGAGACATAGAGCTGGCAGAAAGCTTCCCCTCCTCCGGCACTGGGTGGGGAAATGTGCCGTCTGACCTCACGGACAGAGTGGGGGGTTGGGGAAGATGGTTAGGAACTGGTGCTGGGGATAGCCTGTCTCGTGAAGAAATGGGCGCTGTGATTTAGGTGAGCTTTCGGCGCGGAGACGTGGAACGGGAAGGGTTGTGAATAGATTCTTCAGGCTCTCCTGAAGTATTGACGTACTTGGATGAGAAGCCACTCCAGGTAGCACCTGGTAGTGACATGCCACGGACCAGGGGGGTGGCAGCTAACGGGTGAGGGTGGAGCAGCATTGAGGAAGCAAGGTGTGGTGTGAGAGGCTGTGGGAAGGTGAAGCAGGAGAAGGAGGGGGAATTAGAACAATGGATTGTTTATGGGCGGAGTGAAACATTTGCACCCTCTATTGGGAACAGTTGGAATGGTTATCATCTACATTGGAATTGAAACAATTAGCCATAAAAGAAAATATTCCTTCTGGCTTTTTTCCAGCACGTTTCCCACCCATTGGACCTCCCTTCGACTCACCTGGTAGCAGTTTCTCATTGTTTGCTACCTTTGGTATTAACTCTGCCCGTTCCTTTACTTCCCTCAGTCTCTCAATTCGCTCGACGAACCCAGGCTTCGCCTCTTCTTTCTCAGACTGAATCATGAGGTCAATGTAAGCTGGGGTGGATAATGGGTTTGGCCTCAGAGCTATTTCTTCAAGTCGTCTAATGCTGCCCGATAATTGTTCAATCGGCGCCAGAACTGTGTTCTCAACCTCAACAAACTCCTGCTCAAGTGATTCCATAATATTCTGCTGGGTCATCTTCGCACCATCGGCCTTCTCGTACTTTTTTTCCAGCTGTCTAAATGTCATCTTCTTCTTTTTCGTAACATAATCGAACTTGTACTGTTGGTTGAAGTGAACATTCCAGATGCACTTTTCCGGGCAGACCGTACAGTTCCCTTCATGGTCCATTGCAACACAATTAAATTTATTATCGTTGTTAAGAATGGTGCAGGGATAATGGCAGGCAAATAAACATTTCTGACAGTAGGTTATACAATTACCAGTGCCGTTAATATCCAACTGTACTGGAATTGTAACGTCAATTACATATTCACAATTTTTATTTGCATCCAACTCGGTCTGTTCTTGGTTCAGAGCTTGTTGCGTTTTCCTTAGTTCTTCCAGTTTGGCGAGACCAAATCGGATCTGCTTCTGCAATCCCACCATTGCAACTTCTAACTGCTTACGATCCTTCAGAACCTCTCTCGTTAAACTCAAACTTCTGGTTTCCATTGTGTTCAGAGCTATGAAGAATGTCTTCATACTGTTTGCTCCCATCTTCCAAAACATTGCATCAAAGTTATCATCGTTCTCTCCCCCTACTCCGCTTTCATTGGATCTGCACCGGTTGCCACAGTTTCCAGAGGTTGGACGCTGGGCAAAAATGGCTGAATTGTTAAACTTGAAGTGTACTGGCAGACCCGTGTTGTCTTTGGGACACGGTACATCAGCTAATTTCAGGGCATCCAGAATGGGGGGAAGCTGTCCGTCTGCGAACGTCACCAGGATCTGAATGTTCTCTCCAATTTCTTTGCCAAACATAGAAAGAATCAAATCAAAGACATATTTCTGTGTGTGAGTCAGGCGAGGCAGGGAGGCTTGAGCAACAAAGCACAAGGCGTCGATCTGATCAACACCCTGTGGGGAAGTGAAGAACTCACGGATTTGCTCAGTGATCTGTTGATCCCGGCCGATGCCCCTGGTGTCTCCGAATCCTGGCGTGTCAATGATGGTCAGAGAGTAATCAATGTTAAATCCTTCCTGATGGTGGAGCTGGTAGGCAGTGATGGAGGATGTCTGACTCTCAGCCTGGGACTTTCCTGTCTGTTCCTGTATTAACTTGTATCTGAAGTTGTCTCCCCATTCCACGCCCAAGATGTAATTGATCATCCCATTGATGAGGGTTGTCTTTCCTGACCCAGTTGCTCCCAGAACCATAATTGTCTTCATTGTGTGTTTTTTGGTGGGTTTTCCGAAGGAGCATTTCATAAGCTGTTTGAATTTATCAGCTACGTCCTTCTTTAGTTTGAGCTTGTAAATAGAAGGGTTTCCTTTGGATATTAATTGAGCTTTTCTGCGAAGTTTCAGGGCTATTCTGTTTGGTACATTTTCTATTTCTATTAGAACCTCGTCACTTGCTGCACTAGATCCTGTTTTTCCACACTCAGCAGACACTCGGAATCGGTAGACAGTCGTGGGTTTCAATCCCTCTAAACGATAGTAGCATTGTGTGTCTGTTGTCTTAACTTCCTCCCATGATCCACCTTTCTTGTTGAAATTAACTAACGGTTCTTCTCTATATTCAATGCTGTATCGAATTATGTTAACATCAGCTCCAATCTGACTTGGTCTGTCCCAGTGCAGTGTTGGATTGGGTGAACAATCCTGGAAGTCCGGATTACCAGGTGGGCTTGCCGGCCGGGTGAAGCTCTTGTAGCTCTCACTAGCCTTGCTGACCCCTACCTTGGTCACTGCTCTGTATCGAATGTGATACTCCTGGTGTGGCTGTAACCCAGGTATTGTGAAGGAGTGGCATTGACCATGTGTGTCCAGAATTGTCCATTCCTCCTGCTGGCTAACTTGGTACTCTACCTTGTAGCCCACAATCTCACCGGCACCACATCTTGGTGGCTGTAACTGCAGCGTCACACTGTCATGAGTTGTTCCACTAACCGTCGGTATCTCTGGCTGTGACGGGGGTTCAAAGCACTGGTTCTCCAGAAACCCTCCCTCGTACAGGTAAATGGACGCTCCCACTTTGCTGTCATTCTGCACAGAACTTACAATGAATTTTACTTTCTCGTCTGCTCTATTTTCTGTGGCAAAATCCAGGAACGATCGGAATTGCTCTTTCATTTTCTGCGAGACAGACCGTGAATTAAACCAGTGCTCGCTGTGTCCTGTTGCACAGGCTCTGTCAGCAGGATTGGGTACCTGCATGTTCTGAGCTGTGAGAGATTGGAGGTGGTTGTTTGCCTGTGACAGGTAGAAGTCCTCCCGATATAATGTTGTAAATGTGAAGCAGACAACATAATCTGTTGCTGGATCCATCAACTTGTCATCCAACTCGCCCTTTGATTTCGCAATTGGTACATCTTTAAATACGCTGAGGTAACGTCTCATTACCTTCCTCTCTCGTTCCTTGTCATCCAGCCACGTGGTCAGTGCCTGGTGTTTGAATGGTGACTGTTCCCTGTTCTTCAGTATATTCTCCAGTAATCCTTCCTCCTCCCCGCCGCCCCGAATGGATGGCAGAACCCTCGCCAAATTCTCCTGGAAAACTAGTGTGTACTCCAGACACATTTCTCGAAAATGCAGTATCCTATTCCCGATCTCAGGAAACTGATCGGCGACGCAGTCTTTCATCAGGTCTTTGCTCCTCATCATGGCCTCACTGAGCTGTTCCATGACACTCTGACAGCGATTGACCAGTCCCGCACTGATCCCCCTCACCAGCTGGGCAGCTTTTGAGTCGAGTTTATTGAGCGGATAGAGCCAGACTGTGATGGGCACTGAATGCTCTCCATCAGGGCCGAGGAGGTATGGGAGGGTTGCGTAGATATTGATGGCATCTTTGAAGGTGGTGGGGTTGTTCTTCAGTGAGAAATCCCCATAAAAGGTGCAGCTAAATTTCTCAGAATGAGACTTTTGTTCTTTTGTCATTTTTACGGAGGCTTCGCTCTGAATCGCAATCTTAGGGAGATGTTTAACCATTGCCCCCATGTTACCCTGAATATCCTGTGTGTTCTCTGCTGATGAAGCCATTTGGTCAAACACAAAGAAGGCCTGGGCCCCATAGAGCACTGCTGTAATGACATGGGTCGCTGAGCCCTCATCAAACACACTCGGGTAGGTAATATTCTGTCTCCCTAAGTGACTCATTGTCAGTTGCTCAAACCTGGTTGTTGCTTTGTACTGAAGGGTAACTCGTGCTTGTTGCTTAGATTCCTTTGTGTCACTGAGATATTTTGCCGACCCTTTCACCTCCACTAACCCACCCAGGAGACTCACCTTCAGTGACCCTGACACATTGAGAGCAGCAGCTTTCTTCTTCATGGAGTCTGATGCAATGATGTGAAACTCGGTGCTGGGCTTATCACGACGATCAAGGTTGCTCTGCAGTGTCTGTAAGTCCCACAAGGTGACACCTATAGAATAAAACATTAAAAAAATTAGGGAAGTTGTGTGAGTTAATCTAAGTGAATGATGTTTATTTACTAATTTTTTCTCTCATTGGGTAGATTCTCTGCATTAACCCCCTCTTGATTGAAAGGATGTTCGAGAACAGGTACTTCTTTGTCGAACTGGGTAGTAAGAAGAGCAGATGGCGGAAACTCAAGAACGGACTATCACAAGGAAGTGTGCTTGCACCAATACTCTTCAACATCTAACCTAACGACCAACCTAGAAATGAAGGTACATGTCACTTTATCTATGCAGCGACCTTTGTGTAGCTGCTCAAGACAGTGACTTCAGTGCAGCTGAAGAACCACTCCCAAATTCCCTCAACATACTAACACCTCATTATGAAGAGAACCACCTCCGGTCAAACCCATCAAAGACACAGTTGTGTGCATTCCATCTGCGCAACCGAGAAGCCAAACACTGACTGAGCGTCACCTAGTCTGGTACCCCTCTTGAAAACTGTGATCACCCAGTATATCTCGGAGTCACCTTAGAACGTTGTCTCTCCTTCAAGACCCATGTTGAAAAGACAAAAGCTAAAATCTGTGCAAGAAACAACATTGTCAGCAAACTTACTGGAACTAGATGGGGCGCAATTCCTGACACTATACGATCAACTGCCTTGGCTATTTGCTACTCAACAGCTGAGTATGCATGCCCAGTCTGGGAAAGATCAGCCAATGCTGAGAAGATTGATCCAGCCATCAATACCTGCCACCCTATCAACAAACATCAACTGATAGCCTATTCATACTATCTGGTGTAGCGCCACCACAGATTCGTTGCAGTGCAGCAAGCAATAGAGAACGCCATCGCCAGACCACAGGTGGATGACATCCCCTATCTGGCCATGAACCCGCAAAGAGTCGGCTAAAGTCCAGGAAAAGCTTCCTCAACGAAGTTGAACCAAATACTGAAGCTGAAGGTACTAGAGTTGCATTATGGGAAGAGAGATTAGCCATTCTCCCATCAACGACATCCATATCCATAAGTGCCAAAGAAGAACTTCCTCCTGGGGCCGAATCAAGCTGGGCTGACTGGAAATGCCTCAGACTAAGAGCTGGTACTGGTCGTTATAAAGCGATTCTCAAGAAGTAATACTCTGAAGACATCATCTGCATATGTGGCACTGAACCCCAAACAATGGAGCACTTATTGAGGTGTCCTCTATTAGAGCACGAATGCAAAGCTGAGGACCTCGCAGAGAACAATGATATTGCTAAGAGTTGTGTTCAGTTTTGGATGAAACACAATATCTAGCATGTGTGGACACGATAAGAAGCTGCTTAACCCCCACATTAACATTTTGCCGCCATCTTATCTGAGTTATTCACCTTGTCGTTTCCATCCCTTTCACACTTTCTCTGCGACTAAATTGTTTTCCCTCTTTCCTAGATGTGACGAGGATTCTCTGATCTGGAACATTTCTGGATTCTCTCTTGTAAGATGCTGTCTGATCCCACTGAGGCTAACACCTAACGTGTGATCCCTGTCTGGGACTCAGCTGCCTCCTCCCTCATCTCCCAGTGCCATCTTCGATACTGGCCATTAGAGCCACCCACTTTAATGCGGCGGGGCGAAGGCAGCGGCCGCCGGAGGCCCGCGGTAAGATGGTGGCGTCCACTCCATGGCCGACTCCGCCGCCGCCCGCTAACCGGACCGGACGCCCGCTTCCCTCTCCCTTCCTCGGGCTCCCGGTCTCCGGCTCCTCGATCAAGCGAACCCGGGGAGCCGCGAAAGGCTGCGACCGGGACCTGGGGCTGCGGAGCCCGCTAAAGTGTAGGCTCTACAATACAAAAGGTAGATGGAAAGTTGTACTCAATTATGGTTGTCACACCTGCCATTGTTTCCTCACAGCAGGGCGCTACAACACTCCCAAAGGCCGTACCATTCACTGTGAAGTTCCTGCCCAACGTTGACTCCCAAAATGCAGCAACTCGTAATAATGTTGAAATGTACCTTACCGCAGTTCAGGGAGTTAATTCACCAATCACCTTTATCCCACCGCAAAATGCACTGAATCTAACAGAGTTGTAGTCACTCTAGTCCGATTGGTAACCTAAACGTATGGCACCGCCTTGACAATCGCTTATTCGTCTGATAACATTCCAGTACCTGGGATCAGAGTGTCCGAGCGGCAGTCGTACAGCATTCCCAACTGGAAAGGACGGCCCAGAGTGGCCAGTTGGAAGGTTTCACTCATCACTGCACCGGGATTGGTGACTCAGAAAACGCCACTGACCTGAAACAGAAAGTGGGATGAAATATAACAAGCTACCTAGCAACGCAAATATAACGTAGCTACCCAGCAACGTGTTCTGATATAGCATCCAGTTGCACCGGTGATGCTCTATCAGAGAGAACTCAGAATCAGCGAAACTCCGATAATCGAGTATCGACACCCTTATTAGTTAATTAAATCCCCTCTGTCTCCAAATCTTTGGTGAGGCCGCGTTCGTAATATTGTGTGCGGTTCTGGTCTCCCCATTACGAGAATGATGTGAAGGCTTTAGAGCGTACAAAGCAGGGTTTCCAGAATGATGCTTAGATCAGGAGGTATTAGATACAGGGAGACGTGGAACAGACTAGGATTGTTTTATTTGGAACGCCGGAGGTTGCGATATAATTTTGCACCGCTTTTGTTTTCTACGTATATTGTTTAAAATTCTGAAGAATGTAAAATTATTTAAATAAACGAAAAACACTCGTCCACCAATGTCTGCAGGATTCAACCTCTTGTAACTCTACACCAACGCAGTCCTGGTCTCCCAGATACATCAGCGTAAGTAAATCAACGCCGACCCCTCCAGCAACGTGTTCTGAAACAGAAAGCTTCCATCGGAAGCGATAAGAGCAGATACCGAGGCATGGGTGTGTTCTAACTGGAAGCGTATTTCGATGGCGAAAGCAACATGAAACCAATTGAAACAATGCATCATGTATCCTCAGAGATCACAGTCCTGCTGTTCACTGCTGTAAAAAGCAACACGCCTACAATCCCTGCTTTAGCCGGTTATGTAGAGATATGTGAAGCTAATTAGTCTGAAGAAGGGTCTCGACCCGAAACGGCATCCATTCCTTCTCTCCTGAGATGCTGCCTGACCTGCTGAGTTACTCCAACAGTTTGTGAATAAATACCTTCGATTTGTAGAAGCATCTGCAGTTATTTTCTTACACTAATTATATTGCAAAGTTCTGATCATGTCACCACACGGAGTTACTATACACTGAGTGGAAGGACCATGGTCAGTGCTATGGTGGCGACGAATCAATGCATTTAGCAGTCAAAATCCAGCATGCACAGAGTTGGATACACACACCCATGATAGAGATACCCCTCCTCCCCCCCCCGTCAAATGCGCAGAACACAAAGTGCTGAAGGAACAGGAAGCAGGAAATGGACAGATGACGGACAGAGTTTCCCCAGCGTTATTATTTATAAGATTCCCGCAGGTTTACATTTTTGTGTTTCCTGGGAACATGCATCTGATTCACTCACCGGTCGAGGAAGCGTCTGTCTGCAGATGTAGGGGGGTTGCAACGTTGACGATGGGATGAACGGTCTCGCTGGGAGCCCCCTCCTGCACTGTCAGCGCTGAAGTCAGACCCTGAACCTCACTGGACTGACCACAAGCCCCGCGCTGGGAACTCCGATGTGCCCCGACGTCTTTAGCAAATCCTAGAGTCGATTCTAATGCCAGCGGTGATATCTGGAGGGGAAGGATATTCTGAACCTGTTCAAGTGCTGCCGCGGGTTTCTCTCCGGACCCTGGACTGAAATGCGGAAGGTATTCTGTGAGTTTCAGTGTTACTGACTGGAGAGACCGAGCAACTACTCACGTAGCATCAAACCACAAATGCCACTAATAAGATCTTCGGCGATAGAAGCAGAATTGGGCCATTCGGTCCATCGTCTACTCCGCCATTCAAACATGGCTGATCTATCTCTCCCTCCTGATCCCATTCCCCTGACACGGGTACTAATGGAGAATCTATCTATTTCTGCTTTTAAAATATCCATATACTTGGCCTCCACGGCTTTCTGTGGCAAAGATTTCCACAGATTCACCAACCCCTAACTAAACAAATTCCTCCGCATCTTCCTAAAGAAACATCCTTTAATTCTGAGGCTCTAACCTCTAGTCCTAGACTCTCCCACTAGTGAAAACTCTATCCAAGCCTTTATTTTCTACGTTTCAATGGGCCCCCTCCCTCTCCTCAACCTGCTAATCTCCAGCGCACAAACGCTCAAACTGCAGCGAACAGTGCCGTCAAACGCTCATCATATGTAAACCCACTCATTCCAAATAAGGGGAGTACGTGTGATACGCGACAGGAGGGGTAGCAATCTGACGGGAGAGTTGTGTGGACGCACTGACCCTCCATAGCCACTATACTCATTCGGCGCTGCCAACAACTAACGAGTGTTGAAAGACTGGAGCGACTAGGCTTGTATACACTGGAATTTAGAAGGATGAGAGGGGATCTTATCGAAACGTATAAGATTATTAAGGGGTTGGACACGTTGGAGGCAGGAAGCATGTTCCCAATGTTGGGGGAGTCCAGAACCAGGGGCCACACAGTTTAAGAATAAGGGGTGGGCCATTTAGAACAGAGATGAGGAATAACCTTTTCATTCAGAGAGTTGTAAATCTGTGGAACTCTCTGCCTCAGAAGGCAGTGGAGGCCAATTCTCTGAATGCATTCAACAGAGAGCTAGATAGAGCTCTTAAGGATAGCGGAGTCAGGGGGTATGGGGAGAGGGAAGGAACGGGGGACTGATTGAGAATGATCAGCCATGATCACAATGAATGGTGGTGCTGGCTCGAAGGGCCGAATGGCCTACTCCTGCACCTATTGTCTATTGGTCCTGAGCCACTATCCACCTCATTGGACAATGTCGCAATATCTAGACTGGACTTTATTTAGCACTAAATATTTTTTCACGTTCTTCCCTTTGTCACGTATAAGCTCGCTGCGAATGGCTCGATTGTAATCATGTATTGTCTTTCCGCTGACTGGTTAGCACGCAATAAAAGTTTTTCACATCCTCGGTACACGTGATAATAAACTAAACTCAAGTTAACAACTCAGATTTAGGTTACTTTGAATCAAGTTTATTTTTGAAATAAAGAAAAACACTCGCCCACCAATGTCCATCATTTGTTTCTCTATTCAACTCACTGCTCTGGGATCCCGTGCATGTCCGAGATATCAGCATGGGTAAACCAACACCCACCCAGATACCTGTTCTTAAACACGAAACCTCCATCTGAACCGACAAGAGTGGAGACTAGTTTATTCCCAGGTGTTATCCGGCAACCGAACCATCGTCTCACCAGCTGGAATGCGGCCCCGACCTACGCCTCCCTCATTGGAGACATTTTAACTATCTTTAATCGGACTATCGGACATTATCTTGAACTGAATACCTTTTATTCTGCATCTGTGCACTGCGGGCGGCTTGATTGCAATAATCTACAGTCTTGTCATTGACGATAGTACGCAACACAAAAGATTTACGCTGGTATCTCGGTACGCTTGACGGAAAACTAAACTAAGCAAGGCAGGGATGTGTTCGAACTGGAAGCTTTTTTTTGCATGGTGAAAGCAGTGTGAAATCAACTGAAATAAAAGAAACATGCACCCTCAGTCGGCGCAGAAGCAGAGATGGTTGAAAGCCATCTTGAGAAGATATCACCAACAACTTCTCTTGGACCACCCAGACTGAAGCAATGGCCAAGGAAGCACACCAACGCTCTACCTGCTCAGATGGCTGAGGTCGTTAGCTATGTCCCCAACAGATATTACTAACATCTAAAGGTATGCAGTAGAACGCATTTTATCGGGATGCATCTCAGCATGGTTTGGGAACAGCGAGAGCGCAAGACCGCGAGGAGATTGCAGAGAATGATGGACGCAGCCCAGTCCATCACTTAAACCAACTCTTCCATTGACTCCATTTACACCTCACACTATCTCAGCAAGACCAGTAGCACAATCAAGAACGAGTCGCACCATGGCCACTCCTTCTACTCTCTCCCATCGGGCATAAGGCATAGAAGTATAAAAAGGCACACACCCAGATTTAAGGACAGTTTCTTTCCAGCTGTTATCCGGCAACTGAACCAACCTACCAACAACTAGAGAGCAGTGGTGAGCGACTATCCACTTAATTGGAGACCCTTTGACTACCTGTGATCGGACTTTACTGGACTTTGTCTTACACTAAATGTATCCCCATTTGTCGTGTTTTTCTGAGCAATGGATGTGGATGGCTCAGTTGTAATCATGTACTATCTTTCCGCTGATAGGATAGCACGCAACACGTTTTTCACTGTACCTCTGTATACATGTCCATAAACTAAACTCAAACTCAACTCAACAATACAGTTGGATCCACACTCACAATATTTCACACTGAATGATGAGCATTTAAATAGTCCGTTTAAAAAGAGCGCCAAAGGGACGCTCGCAGTCAGTCAGTAAGGGTCGGGAGAGCAGGAGCAAGGCCGACCGTTGGCTGAAAGAAAGTCTGTGTTAATTGCAGGTAAAGGTCCATTTAAAAAGGGCGCCAAAGGGATGCTGGCAGGCATCCAGTGAAGCCCATACCTCCAAGCACGTCAGAGGAAGGCAGGATAGGGGTGAGTACGTGGATTGGCTGAGCAATTAAGTTAGAAGTTTGGTAAATTGGCCAATTAGTCAATTTAGTGACTGATATAAACAAGGCTTGCACAAGGGGTTGATATAAGGTGGTTCCCTGTCGAGGGAAGTGCCCTGTGAGGAAAGTGCGAGTCAGTGCCCTGTGAGAAAAGTGCGAGTCTTCGGCTGCGAGTCTTCGGCGAGGACGCTGCACCTGTTTTTCAGCCTGATTTGCTTTTAGCCACTAAAGTAATGGCAGATAGGGTGGTGCCGTGTGTTTCCTGCAGGACGTGGGAAGGTAGGGACAACGCTGGAGCTTCTGGGAGCTACACCTGCAAGAACTGTGTCCGGGTGCAGCTCCTGAATGGACGTGTGGTGGAGTTGGAAAAGCAGCTGGATGACCTCAGGGCCATTTGGGAATGCGAGAGTTTCCTGGACAGGACCTACTGTGAGGCTGTCACGCCAAGGGTCCAGGTCGAGTGAAGGTGGGAGACTGTTTCAAACGGGAGTGAACGTGGACTACAGGAGACCCCGGTGGCTGTGCCTATTGCAAACAAGTACACCCTCTTGAGAGCTGTCGGGGCAGAACACGCTTCCAGTCTGAGCGGCGGACAGGTTGGTGGCTCTAATCCAGGCAAGGAGACTCAACCGGGGAGACCGAAGTCAGGAAGAGCCATAGTAGTGGGTGACTCCATTGTCCGAGTTACGGACAGTAGATTCTGTGGCGACAGGCGGGACTTGAGGATGGTCTGTTGCCTCCCTGGTGCCAGGGTTGAAGACATCACGGACCGGCTTCAGAACATCCTAGCGAGGGAAGGCGATCAACCGGAAGTAGTTGTGCACGTGGGCACGAACGACGTCGGGAGGAAGATGAACTGCAACGTGAGTTTAGAGAGTTCGGAAGAAGACTGAGAAGTAGGAAGTCGAGGGTGGTTATCTCTGGACAGTTACCTGTACCTCATACTGGTGAGGGCAGCAACAGAGAGATCGGGGATATGAATGTATGGCTGAGGGGCTGGTGCAGGGAGCAGGGATTTCAATTTCTTGACCACTGGGATCTCTTCTGGGGTAGGGGCGACCTGTACGGAGAAATTGCAAAGGACTCGAATAAATGGGAAGGGAAGTTCTAGATGGGATAAGAGAGTAAGGTCAGGGCCAATTGTGACCGGTGTGAGAGGGGAGGTGAATACCGAAGTTAAAGTGTTGTATTTAAATGCGCGAAGTATAACAAATAAAGTGGATGAGCTTGAGGCTCAGTTAGACATTGGCAAGTATGATGTTGTGGGAATTACAGAGACATGGCTACAAGAGGACCAGGGCTGGGAACTGAACATTCAGGGGTACACAACGTATAGAAAAGACAGACAGGTGGGCAGAGGGGGTGGGGTCGCTCTGTTGGTAAGGAATGATATTCACTCCCTTGCAAGGGGTGACATAGAATTAGGAGATGTAGAATCAGTATGGATCGAAATGAGGAATTGTAAGGGGCAAAAGACCCTAATGGGGGTTATCTACAGGCCCCCAAACAGTAGCCTCGACATAGGGTGCAAGTTGAATCAAAAGCTAAAATTGGCATGTCGCAAATGTAATGCTACGGTGGTTATGGGAGATTTCAACATGCAGGTAGACTGGGAAAATCAGGTCGGTAATGGACCCCAGGAAAGAGAGTTTGTGGAGTGCCTCCGAGATGGCTTCTTAGAACAGCTCTTGTACTGGAGCCTACCAGGGAGAAGGCAATTCTGGATTTAGTGTTGTGTAATGAACCTGATCTGATAAGGGGACTCGAGGTAAAAGAGCCATTAGGAGGCAGTGATCATAATATGGTAAGTTTTAATCTACAAATTGAGAGGGAGAAGGGACAATCGGAAGTGTCAGTATTACAGTATAGCAAAGGGGATTACAGAGGCATGAGCCAGGCGCTGGCCAGATTTCACTGGAAGGAGGCCCCAGCAGGGACGACGGTAGAACAGCAATGGCAGGTTTTCCTGGGAATAATGCACAAGTTGCAGGATCAATTTATCCTAAAGAGGGGGAAAGATTTTAAGAGGCACCCGTGGCTGACAAGGGAAGTCAAGGACAGCATAAAAATAAAAGAGAGGAAGTATAACATAGCAAAGAAGAGTGGGAAGCCAGAGGATTGGGATTCTTTTAAAGAGCAACAGAAGATAACTAAAAAGGCAATACGGGGAGAAAAGATGAGGTGCGAGGGTAAGCTAGCCAATAATATAAAGGAGGATAGTAAAAGCTTTTTTAGGTATGCGAATAGGATAAAAATAGTCAAGGCAAATGTGGGTCCCTTGAAGATAGAAGCAGGGGAATTTATTATGGGGAACAAGGAAATGGCAGACGAGTTGAACCGGTACTTTGGATCTGTCTTCACTAAGGAATATAGAAACAATCTCCCAGATGTTCTAGTGTCCAGAGATCCTAGGGTGTCGGAGGAACTGAAGGAAATTCACATTAGGCAGGAAATGGTGTTGGGTAGACTGATGGGACTGAAGGCTGATAAATCGCCAGTGCCTGATGGTCTGCAACCCACGGTACTTAAGGAGGCCTCGGCTCTAGAAATTGTGGACGCATTGGTGATCATTTTCCAATGTTCTATAGATTCATGATCAGTTCCTGTGGATTAGACGGTAGCTAATGTTGTCCCACTTTTTAAGGAAGGAGGGAGAGAGAAAACGGGTAATTATAGACCAGTTAGTCTGATAACAGTGGTGGGGAAGATGCTGGAGTCAATTATAAAAGACGAAATTGCGGAGCATTTGGATAGCAGTACCAGGATCGATCCGAATCAGCATGGATTTACGAAGGGGATATCATGCTTGACTAATCTTCTGGAATTTTTTGAGGATGTAACTAGGAAAATTGACAGGGGAGAGCTGGTGGATGTGGTGTACCTCGACTTTCAGAAAGCCTTCGACAAGGTCCCACTTAGGAGATTAATGGGAAAAATTTGAGCACATGGTATTGGGGGTAGGGTACTGGATAGAAAATTGGTTGGCAGACAGAAAGCAAAGAGTGGGGATAAATGGGACCCTTTCAGAATGGCAGGCGGTGACTGGTGGGATACCACAAGGCTCGGTGCTGGGACAGCAGCTATTTACAATATATATTAATGACTCAGATGAAGTGATTAAAAGTAACATTAGCAAATTTGCAGATGATACAAAGCTGGGTGGTGGTGCGAACTGTGAGGAAGGTGCTATGAGGTTGCAGGGTGACTTGGACAGGTTGTGTGAGTGGGCACATGCATGGCAGATGCAGTTTAATGTGGATAAGTGTGAGGTTATCAACTTTGGTGGTAAGAATAGGAAGGCAGATTATTATCTGAATGGTGTCAAGTTAGGAAAAGGGGACGTACAACGAGATCTGTGTGTCCTAGTGCACCAGTCACTGAAAGCAAGCATGCAGGTACAGCAGGAAGTGCAGAAAGCCAATGGAATGTTGGCCTTCATAACAAGAGGAGTTGAGTATAGGAGCGAAGAGGTCCTTCTGCAGTTGTACAGGGCCCTAGTGAGATCGCACCTGGAGTACTTTGTGCAGTTTTGGTCTCCAAATTTGAGGAAGGATATTCTTGCTATTGATGGTTTACTATGTTAATTCCCGGAATGGCGCGACTGTCATATGTTGAAAGACTGGAGCGACTAGGCTTGCATACACTGGAATTTGGAAGGATGAGAGGGGATCTTATCGAAACACACAAGATTATTATGGGGTTGGACACGTTAGAGGCAGGAAACATGATCCCAATGTTGGGGGAGTCCAGAACCAGGGGCCACATTTTAAGAATAAGGGGTAGGCCATTTAGAACGGAGATGAGGAAAAACTTTTTCAGTCAGGGAGTTGTAAATCTGTGGAATTCTCTGCCTCAGAAGACAGTGGAGGCCAATTCTCTGAATGCATTCAAGAGAGAGCTAGATGGAGCTCTTAAGGATAGCGGAGTCAGGGGTGTAGGGAGAAGGCAGGAACGGGGTTCTGATTGAGAATGATCAACCATGATCACATTGAATGGTGGTGCTGCCTCGAAGGGCCGAATGGCCTCCTCCTGCGTCTATTGTCTATTGTCTATTGTCTCTTGCCGCAACCGCTGGAAGATCACATCGGCTCAGGCAACATCTATGGGGGGAAATGGACAGACTATGTTCCCGGCCTCCCTCAATTGGAGTTCCTGCTCCGCTTGTTTTTGCTCAAAATTCCCGCATGTTTCGTTTCTTGTGTCTCCCTGGTGCACGGATCTGTTTCACTCGCCGGTCGAGGAAGTGTCGGTCTGCAGCTGCAGTGGGGTTGCAATGATTACGATGGGACGAATGGTCTCGCTGGGAGCCCCCTCCTGCGCTGAAGTCAGAACCTGAACCTCACCGGACTGACCCCAAGCCCCGCGCTGAGAGCTCTGGTTAGCCTTTGGCAAATCCCAGCCTCGACTCTAACGCCAGCGGTGATGTCTGTCGGGGAAGAATATTCTGAACCTGTTCAAGCGCTGCCGCGGGTTCCTCTCCGGAGACTGGACTGGAATGCGGAAGATATATTTTTTTTCATATTTTTTTTTTCATATTTCAGATACAGCGCGGCCCACCAAGTCCGCACCGCCCAGTGATTCCCGCACACTAACACTATCCTATAGACACTAGGGACAATTTTTAAATTTACCCAGTCAATTAACCTACATACCTGTACGTCTTTGGAGTGTGGGAGGAAACCGAAGATCTCGGAGAAAACCCACGCAGGTCACGGGGAGAACGTACAAACTCCTTACAGTACAGCACCCGTAGTCAGGATCGAACCTGAGTCTCCGGCGCTGCATTCGCTGTAAAGCAGCAACTCTACCGCTGCGCTGCGCTACCATGCCGCCCTATTCTTTCACTTTCTTTCCGGAGAGACCACGCAGTTAGTCACGTAGCATCAAACCACACAAGTGACACATAAGGGATGGTGGATGTGGGGGATGTGGGGTGGGTGGGGTGGGTGGGGGTTGGATGGGGAGAGAGGGGGGGTTGGGGGAGCAAGCTGACGACAGAGATGTGTGGACGCACTCGCCCTTCACAGCCACAATAATCAGACGGCCCTGCCAACTACTAGAGCGGTTCTGGGCCACCATCTACCTCATTGGATACCCTCGGACTATCTGTAATCGGACTCTACTGGACTTTATTTTACACTTAACATTTTTCACGTTCTTCCTTTAATCATGGATGTGTACACTGCGAATGTCTCGGTGTATATTCTTTCCGCTGACTGGTTAGCTCGCAATAAAAGTATTTCACTGTACCTCGGTACACGTGATAATAAACTAAACTCAAGTTAAGTCAACTCAGATTTGGGTTTCTTAGAATAAAGTTTATTTTTGAAATAAAGAAAAACACTCGCCCACCAATTTCCACCAATTGTTTCTCTACTCCATCCACTGCTCTGGGTATCCGCATGGGTAAACCAACACCCACCCAGAAACCTGTTCTTAAACACGAAACCTCCATCTGAAGCGACAAGGGAAGAAGAGACCAGTTTATTCCCAGGTGTTCTCTGGCAACTGGACCATCCATCGTCTTGTTAAAGTTCGTTTTCTCTAGACAGACAACAATGCAACAAAGTTAGTGGTAAAAGAGTAAAGTCTTTATTACGCCAGGCGGGAATGGGGAGGTCTTCCGACACCCAAGCACAGCTCGTGTCCCACTCTCAGAAACAAGGGACAAAACGGTATAGTTATATATTTTTCTTATCCGTGAATAAGGTGGCACCACTCACATCATGCCCACACAAGGTAGAGAAAGAAATAAGACCATGTCCATGTAAGGTATTAAGAAGTCATCAGTAGGTCCGGTTTTTTTCGAAATAAAGCAATCTCAGCTTATTCTTGTAATTCTTTTTAGCAAAGCCAACGAAAGGTCAGTTTTCCCCCCTTAATAATGCAATCTCAGCCTATTCTTTTTTTCAGCAAGACCAACTAAAGCTCAGGATTTTTTAAAGTACATGCTGCACTTCTCGCGGTTAGACACAGCTTTATTTTTTCTGCTTAGCTGTACTTCTCACGGTTAGACACAGCTTTATCTTTTTCTGCTGAGCTAAGCAAGTTACAACGTGCAAGAATAATAATAATAATAATAATAATAATAATAATAAACATTTTTTTATATAGCGCTTTTCCAAATGCTCAAAGACGATTTACAAAAACAGTCATGACATAAAAAGAAACAGACGAACTGTCCTGACGGAGAAGCGGCGAACAAATAGCGCCAGCATCCTCTCACGTCAGGGTCCGGCAGTAGACAATAAAGAACACAAGACACACAATTACAATTTAAGCACAAACAGGCATCACAGTGATTACTCCAGGCACACCCTCACTGTGATGGAAGGCAAAGAAAAGTCTTATCTCCTCCTCATTCTTCTCCCGTGGTGCCACGAGGCGATCGAGGCTCCCGACTTTTGAAGCCCCCACCGGCGATGGAAAGTCCCAGGGCCGAGCCGAGCAGGCCGATGAAGGTCCTGAGCCCCCACCGGGCGATGGAAAGTGCGGCGGCCAGGCCACGCAGGGCGATGAAGGGCCTGCGAGCGGGTCGATCAAACCTCGCGCTCCGGGGCGGTCGAAGCTGCTACGGCTGGAGCTCCCGAAAGCCGGTCGCCAGCCAGGGACCTGCGAACTCCAGATGTTGCGGTCTGCAGGGCCCACGGCCGAAGCCTCCGAGATGGTAAGTCCAGGCCCTGCGACCGGAGTCTTCAAGGTCGATCCCAGCTGGAGGCCGCCGACTCCACGGTGTTAGGCCGTAGCGCCAACGGAGATACGACATGATGAAGGCTGCAACCATTTTGCGACCTGTTACTTTTGTAAATACTTAAACTCTTTCAGTCTCACCTGCTGGAATACTGCCCCGATCTATCTCTCCTTCATCGGAGATATTTGAACTATCTTTAATCGGACTATTGGACTTTATCTTGCATTGAATACCTTTTGTATAAGAAAATAACTGCAGATGCTGGTACAAATCGATTTATTCACAAAATGCTGGAGTAACTCAGCAGGTCAGGCAGCATTCATTCTCTCCGGAGATGCTGCCTGACCTGCTGAGTTACTCCAGCATTTTGTGAATAAATTGAATACCTTTTATTCTGTATCTGTGCACCATGGACGGCTTGATTGTAATCATTGATATCTTCTCTTTGCATGGATAGCACGCAACAAAAAAAGCTTTACACTGTACCTCGGGACGCTTGACAATAAACTAAACTAGGCAATGGTATGGATGTGTTCGAACTGGAAGCTTTTTTTGTGGATGGCGAAAGCCATGTGAAATCAACTGAAATAAAATATAACGTGCACCCACAGACGGCGTCAAAGTAAAGGAGGTTAAAAGCTTCAAATTCCCAGGAGAAGATATCACCAACACCTTCTCTTGGACCACCCAAACTGTAGGAATGGCGAAGAAATCACACCTACCTCCTCAGATGGCTTAGGAAGTTCGGCATGTCCCCAACAACTCCCATTAACGTCTACAGATGCGCGGTGGAAAGCGTTTCATCGGGATGCACCACATCATGGTTTGGGAACGGCTCCATCATTGACCTCAAGGAAATTGCAGAGAATTATGGACACAGCCCAGACCATCGCACAAACCAACCTCCCTTCCATTGACTCCATTCACACTTCACACCACCTCAGCAAGGCCAGTAGCACAATCAAGAACGGGTCGCACCCTGGCCACTCCTTCTACCCTCTCCCATCGGGCAAAAGGCAAAGATGTATGAAAAGGCGCATTTCCAGATTCAGGGACAGTTTCTTCCCAGCTGTTATCCGGCAACGGGACCAACGTACCAACAACTAGAGAGCAATCATGAGATACTATCCTCTTAATTGGAGACCCTTTGACTATCTGTGATCGGACTTTACTGGACTTTCTCTTACACTAAATGTTATCCCCTTTATAGTGTATCTCTGAGCAATGGATGTGGATGGCTCGGTTGTAATCATGTATTATCTTTCCACAAATAGAATAGCACGCAACAAAAGTTTTTCACTGTACCTCTGTACACATGACAATAAAGTAAACTCAAACTCAACTCAACTCACACAAAGAGTTGGATCCACACTCCCACTATATTTCACACTGAGCGATGGCCATTACTGAAAGTGCTGGATGGACAGATCGGCTCAGGCAACATCTATGGAGGGAAATGGACAGACTATGTTCCCGGGGTCCATCAATCGGCGTTCCGGCAACACTTGTTTTTTGCTCAAAATTCCTGCATGTTTAGTTTCTTGTGTCTCCCTGGTACACGGATCTGTTTCACTTACCGGTCGAAGAAACATCCGTCTGCAGCTGTATTGAAAATGCAGTGATGATGATGGGACGAATGGTCTCACTGGGAATGCCAAGGTTACTTGAAATCAATATTCGTACCACTGGACTGTAAGCTGCTCAGGCGAAATATAAGACAAGATGCTGTTTCTCCAATTTGCGTTTAGCCTCACTCTGACAATGGAGGAGGCCTAGGACAGAAAGGTCAATGTGGGAATTGGGAGGGGAATTAAAGTGTTTAGCAACCGGGAGATCAGGTTGGTCCAGGCGGACTGAGCGAAGGTGTTGAGCAAAATGTGCACCCGGATAGTAGACAGTTAATTGAAAGACCCAGAACAGTATTAATGGGATATTGGTGTCCAAGTCCATTGCTTCCTGAAATTCTCAACACGAGCAGATAGAATGAAGAAGATGTTATGCTTGCTCTTATAATTTTCTGTACTCCTCCGACTCTCCAGAGAAAACAATCCAAGCTTTTTCCAAAGAATGAATATTGATTTCTCTAAGTTCAATAATCCTTGCATTCTCTTTCTCTCTCTCTCTCTCTCTCTCTCTCTCTCTCTCTCTCTCTCTCTCTCTCTCTCTCTCTCTCTCTCTCTCTCTCTCTCTCTCTCTCTCTCTCTCTCTCTCTCTCTCTCTCTCTCTCTCCCCTCTCTCTCTCTCTCTCTCTCTCTCTCTCTCTCTCTCTCTCCCTCTCCCCCTCTCCCCTTCTCTCCCTCTCCCCCTCCTATCACTTATCACCGGATGACGTTATAACTGCATTTGGAGACATTGACTGACTGAACAGTAAATGTTTACAGATGAATGGAAATAGTCCTGCCCCTAATCAGATGTGGAAAGCTAAAGTTCTGAGGAATGGAGAACTGAACAGGCACAGCGGTAGAGTTGCTGCCTTACAGCGCTTGCAGCGCCGGAGACCCGGGTTCGATCTTGACTGCGGGTGCTGTCTGTACGGAGTTTGTACATTGTCCCAGTGACCTTCGTAGGTTTTCTCCGAGATCTTCCCTTTCCTCCCACACTCCAAAGACGTACAGGTTTGTAGGTTAATTGGCTTGGTATAAGAATAAGTTGTCCCCAGTGTGTGTAGGTTAGTGTTAGTGTGTGGGGATCGCCAGTCGGTGCGGAATCGATGGGCCAAAGGGCCTGTTTCCGTGCTGTATCTCTAAACTAAATTAAACTGAAATAGAATATCTGGCCAAGCAGTTGTGATTGGAACAGAGAATTAGTTGGTGGCAATTTGTTCAATAACTCCCCATCATTGCGTTTAGAGAGGCTAAATGCAAATTGGAGGAACAGCATCTCATATTTCGCTTGGGCAGCTTACACCCCAGGGGTATGAATATTGATTTATCTAACTTCAAGTTACCCCTGCATTCCCTCTCTCCCCATCCCTCCCCAACCCAAATCACACCAGTTTTTCGTTCTCACCTCGCAAACAGTGGCCTGTTTCCTTTATCATTGTTATTTTTTTGCATATCATTCATTGATTTGTTCTACATCATCGTCCATATCTCCCGTTTCCCTTTCCCGCGACGTTCAGTCTGAAGTAGGGTTTTGACCCGAAACGTCACCCATTCCTTCTCTCCAGAGATGCTGCCTGTGCCGCTGAGTTACCACAGCATTTTGTGTCCATCTTCGGTTTGAACCAGCATGTCCAGTTCCTTCTTCCACATCAATATATCTCTCTTTCCACTTTGGAGTACGAGAAGAAAAAAGAAACAATGAAGTTTTCAGCACTTCTCATTATAACCGTGTAAATAAGGTATTAATATCTGATCATTTGAATAGTTAAACCCAGATAGATGACGTTTGTCGCCAGAGATTTGCTGCACCAGCAGAGGGCGATCTACTGCTGCCTATTTACAGCAGCAATCAACACTGACGCCCCACAAATTTAACATTTTGTGTGCTATTCCCTGTCTACAAATCATGAATAAATATGACCTGACGAATTAGGTGGAGCTGTGCATTTGATATCATATTAAGCCTTTACTTGCTCATGAACAGCTTTTTTTGAAAGTTTAAAGCACTTTATCTTACCTTAATCGATTTTATCTTACCTTAATCGACTCTCCCCGCCCCTCTCACCTCACTCCCCCCGCCCCTCTCACCTCACTCCCCCCTCCACTTCTCTCCCTCCTCCCCTCGCCCCCTCCCCCCTTTCCCTCACTCCCTCCCCCACCCTCCCCCTCGGGGCTTGGGTCGGCCCGCCGCGGACGTTTCACCATCCGGCGAGGCCTGAAATAGGCCGTAGGATTTTCACCGCCCGGCGGGGGCTTCAATGTCGGGAGCCCCGACCGCCCCGATGTGGCAACTCCAACAGCCTGACCGCGGGAGAAGACGGCAGGGGAAGAGAAAAAGACATTCTGGCCTTCCATCACAGTGAGGAGGGGACTGGAGGAGACTCACTGTGATGGATGTTTCTTTTGTTTTGTGTTGGTTTATGATTGTATGTGTTATTGCATTTTTATTGATTATTCTTATTGGTCTTATTGTTGAACTGCGGGTAATTTTTCATTTCACTGCACATTTATGTGTATATAAATAAATTGACTATTGACTATTTACTTGCTCATGAACAGCTTTTTTTGAAAGTTTAAAGCCCTTATCAAACCTTAATCGATTTTATTTCGGGGAGATTAGGAATGTTTTTAACTGCCTGCTTTCCTCCAATTTAATTATCTAGTTTTTTCATTTACTCGACCGTGCCAAACGACTGCTTCATTGGTGCAGCACCCTCTCCCCCGCACTCTCCCCGCCCCTCTCACCCCCCTCCCCCTCTCCCCGTCCTCCCCTTTCCCCCTCTCCCTCCATTCCTTCCTCCCCATCTCCCGCACTCCCTTCCCCACCCTCCCCCCTCCCCGTACCTCCCTCTCTACCGCCCCCGCCCCTCAACCCCTCCCCCATTCCCCCCTCTCCCACCCGCCCCACCTCCCCCTTCCCCCCTCCCACCCTCCTCCTCTCCTCCCACTCCCTACCTCCCCTCCCCCCCAGTGCCTCTCCCCCTCCTTCCCCCCCTCCCTCCCACCCCCTCCATCCCTCCCTCTCCCTCCCCCCCTTCCACCCCCTACCTCCCTCGCTCCCCCCTCTCTACCCTCTCCCCCTCCCCCCTAGGGTTCCCTCTACTGCATTGGGGCAACACCCTCTCCTCCCTCACCCCTCCTCCCTTCCCGCTCCCTCCCTCTCCTCCCCCACCCCTTCTCCCCCTCCCGCCCTCCCCTCCCTCTCCTCCCTCTCCTCCTCCACCACTCCCTCCCCAACCCCTTTCCCCCCACCCCCACACCCCGCTTCCCACACTCTTACTCCCCCTCCCTCCCCTTTCCCCCCTCCACCCTCTCCATCCCCCACCCCTCTCACTCCCAATCCCCTCACTCCCCCTCCCCCCTGCCTCTCCCTCCCCTCCCCTCTGCCTCTCCCTCCCCTCTGCCTCTCCCTCTCCTCCCCTCTCCCCCAACTCTATCCCCTCCTTCCCACCCCCCCGGCTCCCCTCCTATACTCCCCTCCTCACCTTCCCCTCCCCCTCCTCTATCTACGCCGCACATCTGAGATACCGTGGGCGGCACGGTAGCGCAGCGGTAGAGTTGCTGCTTTACAGCGAATGCAGCGCCGGAGACTCAGGTTCGATCCTGACTACGGGTGCTACACTGTAAGGAGTTTGTACGTTCTCCCCGTGACCTGCGTGGGTTTTCTCCGAGATCTTCGGTTTCCTCCCACACTCCAAAGACGTACAGGTATGTAGGTTAATTGGCTGGGTAAATGTAAAAATTGTCCCTAGTGGGTGTAGGATAGTGTTAATGTACGGGGATCGCTGGGCGGCACGGACTTGGTGGGCCGAAAAGACCTGTTTCCGGCTGTATATATATGATATGATATGATATGATGTCCTCATTCTTTAGAGAATGGGGGTTCCATATATAACATATAACATATAACAACTACAGCATGGAAACAGGCCTGTCCGGCCCTACCAGTCCACGCCGACCATTCTCCCTGACCTAGTCTCATCTACCTGCACTCAGACCATAACCCTCTAATCCCCTCTTATCCATATACCTATCCAATTTACTCTTAAATAATAAAATCGAGCCAGCCTCCACCACTTCCACCGGAAGCCCATTCCATACAGCCACAACCCTCTGAGTAAAGAAGTTCCCCCTCATGTTACCCCTAAACCTTTGTCCCTCAATTCTGAAGCTATGTCCCCTTGTTGGAATCTTCCCCACTCTCAAAGGGAAAAGCCTACCCACGTCAACTCTGTCCGTCCCTCTCAAAATTTAAAAAACCTCTATCAAGTCCCCCCTCAACCTTCTACGCTCCAAAGAATAAAGACCCAACCTGTTCAACCTCTCTCTGTAGCCTAAGTGCTGAAACCCAGGCAACATTCTAGTAAATCTCCTCTGTACCCTCTCCATTTTGTCGACATCCTTCCTATAATTTGGCGACCAGAACTGCACACCATACTCCAGATTCGGCCTCACCAATGCCCTGTACAATTTCAACATTACATCCCAACTTCTATACTCGATGCTCTGATTTATAAAGGCAAGCATACCAAACGCCTTCTTCACCACCCTATCCACATGAGATTCCACCTTCAGGGAACAATGCACAGTTATTCCCAGATCCCTCAGTTCCACTGCATTCCTCAATTCCCTACCATTTACCCTGTATGTCCTATTTTGATTTGTCCTACCAAAATGCAGCACCTCACACTTATCAGCATTAAACTCCATCTGCCATCTTTCAGCCCACCCTTCCAAAAGGCCCAAGTCTCTCTGTAGACTTTGAAAATCTACCTCACTATCAACTACTCCACCTATCTTAGTATCATCTGCATATTTACTAATCCAATTTGCCACACCATCATCCAGATCATTAATGTAAATGACAAACAACAGTGGACCCAACACAGATCCTTGGGGCACTCCACTAGACACTGGCCTCCAACCTGCAATACAATTGTCAACCGTTACCCTCTGGTATCTCCCATTCAGCCATTGTTGAATCCATCTTGCAACCTCACTATTAATACCCAACGATTTAACCTTCTTAATCATCCTTCCATGTGGAACCTTGTCAAATGCCTTACTGAAGTCCATATAGACAACATCCACAGCCTTGCCCTTATCAATTTCCCTGGTAACCTCTTCAAAAAATTCAAGAAGATTAGTCAAACATGACCTTCCAGGCACAAATCCATGTTGACTGTTTCTAATCAGGCCTTGATTATCCAAATAATTATATATATTGTCCCTAAGTATCTTTTCCATTAATTTTCCCACCACAGACGTCAAACTAATAGGTCTATAATTGCTAGGTTTACTTTTAGAACCTTTTTTAAACAAAGGCACAACATGCGCAATGCGCCAATCTTCCGGCACCATCCCTGTTTCTAATGACGTTTGAAATATTTCCGTCATAGCCCCTGCTATTTCTGCACTAACTTCCCTCAATGTCCTAGGGAATATCCCTATCAGGACCTGGAGACTTATCCACTTTTATATTCTTCAAAAGTGTACGTACCTCCTCTTCTTTAATCCTCCTAATTTCCATCACTACTCTACTTGTTTCGCTTACCTCACATAATTCAATATCCTTCTCCTCGGTAAATACCGAAGAAAAGAAATTGTTTAATATCTCCCCCATTTCTTCCGGCTCAGCACATAGCTGTCCACTCTGACTCTCTAATGGACCAATTTTATCCCTCACTATCCTTTTGCTATTGACATATCTGTAGAACCCCTTGGGGTTTACTTTTACATTACTTGCCAAAGCAGCCTCATATCTTTTTTTCGCTTTTCTAATTTCCTTTTTAAGATTCCTTTTACATTCTTTATATTCCTCAAAAACCTCATTTACTCCCTGCCGCTTATATTTATTGTATATCTCCCTCTTTTTCCGAACCAAGTGTCCAATTTCCCTGGAAAACCACGGCTCTTTCAAATTATTATTCTTTCCTTTCCACCGAACAGGGACATAAAGACTCTGTACTCTCAAAATTTCACCTTTAAATATCCTCCATTTCTCTATTATATCCTTTTCATAAAACAACAATTTCCATTTCACTCCTTTTAAATCCTTTCTCATCTCCTCAAAATTAGCCTTTCTCCAATCCAAAATCTCAACCCTTGGTCCAGATTTGACCTTCTCCATAATGATATTGAAACTAATGGCATTATGATCACTAGACCCAAAGTGCTCCTCAACACATACCTCCGTCACCTGACCCATCTCATTTCCTAACAGGAGGTCCAACACTGCCCCTTCTCTGGTAGGCACCTCTACGTATTGCTGCAAAAAACTATCCTGCACACATTTTACAAACTCCAAACCATCCAGCCCTTTAACAGAATGTGATTCCCAGTCTATATACGGAAAATTGAAATCACCCACAATCACCACTCTGTGCTTACTACTAATATCTGCTATCTCCTTACATATTTGCTCTTCCAATTCTCGTTCCCTATTTGGCGGTCTATAATACACCCCTATAAGTGTTGCTAAACCTTTCTCATTTCTGAGTTCCACCCAAACAGCCTCCTTAATCGAGCCTTCTAGTCTGTCCTGCCAAAGCACTGCTGTGATATCCTCCCTGACAAGCAATGCAACACCCCCACCTCTTGCCCCTCCGATTCTATCACATCTGAAACAATGAAATCCTGGAATATTTAATTGCCAATCGCAACCCTCCTGCAACCATGTTTCACTGATCGCCACAACATCATACTTCCAGATGTCAATCCAGGCTCTAAGCTCATCCACCTTTCTTACAATGCTCCTAACATTAAAATATACACATTTAAGGGACCCATCATTTCTTATTCTCAGTTTATTTATTTTCCCTTCTTTCTCTCCTACATATTGGGTCTGAGTGTTTCCCTTTTCTGCCTCCTGCCTCACACACTGCCTATTAGCTATCTGTGTTTGAGTCCCTCCCCCCAACCGTACTAGTTTAAAGTCTCCGCAGTTATTTTAGCAAATCTCCCCGCCAGGATATTGGTTCCCCTCGGGTTCAGATGCAACCCGTCCTTTTTGTACAGGTCATACTTCCCCCAGAAGAGGTCCCAATGATCCAGAAACTTGAAACCCTGCTCCCTGCACCAGTTCCTCAGCCACGTATTTATCCTCCACCTCACTCCATTCCTATTCTCACTATCGCGTGGCACAGGCAGTAAGCCTGAGATTATTACTTTGGAAGTCCTTTTTTTTAACTCTCTTCCTAGCCCCCTGAATTCTCCTTTCAGGACCTCTTCCCTTATCCTACCTATATTGTTGGTACCTATATGTACCACGACCTCTGGCTCCTCTCCCTCCCCTTTCAGGATATCCTGGACACGCTCAGACACATCCCGGACACCGGCACCAGGGAGGCAAACCACCATCCGGGTCTCCCGACTGCGTCCACAGAAACGCCTATCTGACCCCCTCACTATAGAGTCCCCTATTACTACTGCTCTCCTCTTCCTTTCCCTACCCTTCTGAGCAACAGGGCCGGACTCCTTGCCAGAGGCCCGGGCACCGTCGTTGCCCCCAGGTAGGCTGTCCCCCCCAACAGTACTTAAACAGGAGTACTTATTTCCAAGGGGTACAGCCACCGGGGTACTCCCTAGTCCCTGCCTCTGTTCCTTGCCCCCCCTAACAGTGACCCACTTGTCTACCTCCCGTGGTCTAGGAGTGACCACCTCTCTGTAACTCCTATCTATAACCTCCTCACTCTCCCTGATCAGACGGAGGTCATCAATCTGCCGCTCCAGGTTCCTAATACGGTCCCTTAGGAGCTCCATCTCGTCACACCTGGAGCAGATGTGGATGTCTGGAAGACTATCAGACTCCCAGATTCCCCACATCCGACACCCAGAACAAAAAACTGCCCTGGCAGTCATACTCTCCAAACAAAGCCCCGCGCTCGGTTACTAAACCTACCGCCCGGCCGCTACTCCAACCGCTCCAACCGCCCACCCAAAAGAACTGAGTGATCTCCTGGGAGAGGCGAAAAACCGGATAAAAAACCCAGGCCAATTTGGGAAAAAATCCGGGAAATTCCTCTCCGACCCCAAGCTAGGGGATCGAAACTTGTCCGGGAGATCACACAGGTCTTACACCTTACTATCCCCACACAATCCCCACACACTACTTCCCAAGCAACACAGCTTGGTGCTGCTGCTGCTACTGCTGCTGCTTCTGCTGCTGCTGATTGCTGCTGATTGCTGCTGCTACTGCTGCTGATTACTGCTGCTACTGCTGCTGATTGCTGCTGCTACTGCTGCTGATTGCTGCTGCTACTGCTGCTGATTGCTGCTGCTATTGCTGCTGCTGATTGCTGCTGATTGCTGCTGCTACTGCTGCTGATTGCTGCTGCTACTGCTGCTGATTGCTGCTGCTACTGCTGCTGATGCTACTGCTGCTGATTGCTGCTGCTACTGCTGCTGATTACTGCTGCTGATTGCTGCTGCTACTGCTGCTGATTGCTGCTGCTTCTGCTGCTGCTACTTCTGCTGATTGCTGCTGCTACTGCTGCTGATTGCTGCTGCTACTGCTGCTGATTGCTGCTGCTGCTGCTGCTGATTGCTGCTGCTGCTGATTGCTGCTGAAGGCTTTGTAACAGGAGTACTGGAAACAGTGTGGAAACAGGCCCTTCACCCCAACATGGCCACCTGTCCCAGCTACACTAGTCCCACCTGCCTACGTTTCGTCCATATCCCTGCAAACCTGTCCTTTCATGTACCTGTCCAACTATCTCTTACATGTTAGAATAGTCCCTGCCTCAACTACCTCCTCTGGCAGCTTGTTCCATACACCCTCCACTCTTTACGTGAAAAAGTTGCCCCTCAGATTCCTATTAAATCTTTTCCCCTTCGCCTTAAACGTACAGTATGTCCTCTGATCCTCGACTCACCTACTCTGGGTAAGAGACTCTGTGCATCTACCCGAACTATTTCTCGAACGATTTTATACACCTCTATAAGATCACCCCTCATCTTCCTGCTCTCCAAGAAATAGTTTCCCAACCTACTCACTCTCTACCCTCTAGGCCTGGCAACATCCTTGTAAATCTTCTCTGTGTGCTTTCAGCCTGACAACATCTTTCCTATAATCCACACGATCTCTCATTCTGTTTCCTCGTGTGGATAACTATCTCTCCAGACGTGATAGAGGAAATTTTGAAGATTATAAGGTAGATGAGTAGTTTTTAATCCGTTTAACCCAACAGAATGCACAGTGGCGAATCAAGATAAGAAAAATTGTCCCACAAGGCGGTGTGGCAGCGCAGCGGTAGAGTTGCAGCCTTCCAGCCCTTACAGCGCCAGAGACCCAGGTTTTCTGCGAGACTTGGGTTGTCCATGTTTGGTTTAGTTTAGTTTAGTTAATTTAGTTTAGAGATACAGCGTGGAAACAGGCCCTTCGGCCCACCGAGTCCACACCGACCAACAATCCCCGCACACTAACACTATCCTACACACTAGGGTCAATTTACAATTATACCGAGGCCAATTAACCTACAGGCCTGCACGTCTTTGGAGTGTGGGAGAAAACCCATGGAGGCCACAGGGCAAACTCCGTGCAGAGAAGCACCCGTAGTCAGGACCGAACCCGGGGTCTCTGGCACTGTAAGGCACCAACTCTACCACTGCGCCATCATGCAGCCCAAGTTGCAAAGGTCTATTGCACAGATGCTGGCCATTTGTCCCAAGTTGACGTTTATGCTTCACAAGCCCCTACTCCACACTTGTTAAATTACCTTATCAGCGTATGATAGCATTCCGTTCACTCCAGTGTACTTTACGTTTCTTATATGTTGGGTTAGTCCCTGCCTTAACTACCTCCTCTGGCAGCTTGTTCCATACACCCACCACCCTTTGTGTGAAAAAGTTACCCCTCAAATTCCTCTTAATCTTTTCCCCTTCACTTTAAACCTATGTCCTCTGGTCCCCGATTCACTTTCTCTGGGCAAAAGAGACTACACCTCTCATGATTTCATACACCTGTACAAGATCACACTATATCCTGCTGCTCTACAAAGGGTAGAGTCCCAACCTGCTCACCCTTTCCCTACAGCTCACACCCACTAACCCTGTCAATATCCTTGTAAATCTTCTCTGTATCCTTTCCAGCTTGACAACATCTTTCCTACTGTTCACACGATCTCTCATTCTGGTTTCCTTGTGTGGATAAATATCTCTCCAGACGTGATGTAGGACATTTGAAAATTATAAGGAAGATGAGTAGTTTTTGATCCGTTTAACCAAAATAAAAATGCATAGTGGGGAAGCAAGATAGAAAAAACTGGTCAATAAAGCGTAATGGCAGCGCAGCGGCAGAGTTGCAGCCTTCCAGCCCTTACAGCGCCAGAGACCCAGGTTTTCTGTGAGACTCGGGTTGTCCACGTTTAGTTTAGTTTAGAGATACAGCATGGAAGCAGGCTCTTCGGCCCACCAAGTCAGCGATCCCCGCACTTTAACACTACCCTACACACACTAGGAACAATTTACACTTATACCAAGCCAATTAACCTACATACCTGTACGCCTTTGGAGTGTGGGAGGAAACTGAAGATCTCGGAGAAAACCCACGCAGGTCACGGGGGGAATGTACAAACTCCGTACAGACAGTACCCGTGGTCAGGATCGAACCCGGGTCTCTGGCGCTGCAAGTGCTGCAAGGCAGTGTTTTGTAATCAATCCAATACAAAGTATTCAGTGAACCATAAAGCATTTATTAAACCCATGCAGAGTGAGCAATACATACTGTTGAGTTCCTGGCTTAAGCTTACAGTCTAACCAGCAAGGGAACAAGCAACAAGCTGAATATATCAGTGACTCCCGTCCTACCTAAACACTGGACTGGATTACATAGTGGAATGTGTATCATGCATACGATATGTGGTGAAGGTTATATAGACAGGGATAAATATGGTTGATCTGCAGGCAGCGACTCTACCGCTGCGCCACTGTGCATTATGCTCCATGCACGTGCAACAACAGCCCTGGTTCACCGCTGTGAGAAGCTCAGACAGGACGAAGAACTTCTGAAAGTCTGTCGAAGCCAGAAACATGCAGACTCTTTGTGTATTGCCCAGGATTTCAAGATCAATTTATTGGCACATGTACCAATTAAGGTACAGTGAAATTACCATACAGCCATACTAAGTGAAAAGCAACAAGACACACAGCCACATAAAATAAAATGTTACATAAACATCCACCACAGCGGATTCCACATTCCTCACTGTGATGGAAGGTAATAAAGTTCAATCAGCTTCCTCTTTGTGTTCACCGGCAGTCGGGGGTGTTTAACCATCCGCAGTCGCCGCTGCCAACTGTCTGAAGCTTTGCGTCAGTATGATCGAAACTCCCTGCGTCGGGACGGTTGAAACACTCCCCAGCATGGAGCTCCCGAGTCGGCCTCTTCTTACCAGAGACCGCGGGCTTCACGGTGTTAAAGTCTACAGGCCCTGAGGTTGGAGCTCTCCACAGTCGATCCTCGGCAAAGGATTGCAGCTCCGTGATGTTAAAGTCCGCGCCGCACCCGCGGCATGAAGCGCCGGGCCGGTCTCCAGGATAGGCCGCCAACTCCTCGATGTTAGGCCGTAGTGGGGACTGAGATAGATTGAAAAAAAGTTTCCCCCAACTCCCCGCCCCCTCACCCCCACATTAAAAACCCCCAAGAAACTTACTTTTAACACAGACTTAAAATAATAAAAACATTAGAAAGGACAAACGGACTGTTGGCGAGGCAGCCAGTGCCAGTACTGGTGGCGCCACCTGGTGGAATACAAAATATAAATGAGAAGTCTGCTGTGTGATGACGGATTGTACACCAAAATCAAAGAACTTCATTGTACCTAGATGCGTGACAATAAAATATCACTGAATCATTGAATTGAATCAAAAACATGATAGATGCAAAGGGAAGTATTTTCTGCATCCTAGACATTTAAATTAAAATCTACAAGGGGTAAGCAAAGGTGATTTATTTTGTTGAACCCCATCCCAGAGCTTGGTTAGATTGTACCTGCCCATATTCTTGGTGATCACAGTGGTTCTCGTGTTAAACGCTCTGTTGGTACAAGGTGAGTATTCATTCTCTGGTAAAACTTTGTCCTTGTATGTGGTGGTGTGGAGTCAGTCAGAGGGTGGTGAATCTGTGGGATTCATTGGCACAGAAGGCTGTGGAGGCCAAGTCAATGGATAATGCATGGGTCGGTGCCACGGAGATGTCCAGAGGGGACCCAGCGGCAAAAGAGCAGAAGTCCGCGCAGCCGTCGATGATGGCGCTGACCAACGGACGAGGATGGACCATGTGGAAGTGAGGACTTGCCGAGGAAAGGAATAAAGGAGGACCCGGCGTGGGGGGACCGCCATGAGGGGGGGGAGAACAATGGAAGACCCGGCGTGGGGGGACTGCCATGAGGGGGAGGGGGGAGAACAATGGAAGACCCGGCGTGGGGACCGCCATGAGGGGGAGATGGGGAAGAACAATGGAGGACCCGGCGTGCATGGACTGCCATGAGGGGGAGGGGGGGAACAATGGAGGACCCGGCGTGGGGGGACTGCCGTGAGGGGGGTGGGGACAAGGGGGGACTTGCCGCAGGGGTACTTTGTAAGCGCCCTTTATAGGCAACTATTTGCATACCTTGGGTATGCAAGCAAAGAATTTGACTGTGACTTGTCACATGTGACAATCAAGTATTCATTCATAAAAGCTCATTCACAGGGAACCATCTGCAGATCAGGGAGATGTCAATTCTCAACCATCTGTCTCCCCATTGCTCAAATGTGCACCTTGCTCAATGTGCGAGTGCAGAAATCGGAGCTTCTCTTTTTGGAAGGCAGATGGAAAACAGTGTAGCAAACTGTGCAGTCATGCATTTTAACGGTAGACCATAAGGCGTAGACTTTTTTTCTTAATGGGGATTGGATTCAGAAATCGGAGGTGCAAAGGGGCTTAGGAGTGCTGGTGCAGAATTCCCAAAATGTTAATTTGCAAGTTCAATCGCTAACGCAATGTTAGCATTTATTTCGAGATGACTAGAATATAAAAACGAGGATGTAATGCTCACACTTTGAAAGGTGCTGGTCAGATCGCACTTGGCGCATTGTGAGCAGTTTTGGGTCCAGGACCGTACAATGTTTCCCCCTCTACCCTCAAGCTCTGTGCCGAACAACAGGCACCAGATTACACAAACATTTTCAATCGGTCCCTGCAAACCTGCACTCTGCCTGCCTGCTTCAAAGTCTCCACCATTGTTCCTGTACCCAGGGGTTGGGGAAGATGGTTAGGAACTGGTGCTGGGGATAGCCTGTCTCGTGAAGAAATGGGCGCTGTGATTTAGGTGAGCTTTCCGCGCAGGGACGTGGAACGGGAAGGGTTGTGGATAGATTCTTCAGGCTCTACTGAAGTACTGACGTGGTACTTGGATGAGAAGCCACTCCAAGTAGCGCCTGGTAGTGACAAGCCACGGACCAGGGGGGTGGCAGCTAGCGGGTGAGGGTGGGGCAGCATTGAGGAAGCAAGGTGTGGTGTGAGAGGCTGTGGGAAGGTGAAGCAGGAGAAGGAAGGGGAATTAGAACAATGGATTGTTTATGGGCTGAGTGAAAATTTGCACCCTCTATTGGGAACAGTTGGCATGTTTATCTTCTACATTGGGAGTGAACCAATGTTTCACATTAGAAAATATTACTTCTGGCTTTTTTCCAGCACTTTTCCCAACCATTGGACCTCCCTCATTATTTGCTACCTTTTGTATTAACTCTGCCCGATCCTTTACTTCACTCAGTCTCTCAATTCGCTCCATGAACCCAGGCTTCGCCTCTTCTTTCTCAGACTGAATCATGAGGTCAATGTAAACTGGGGTGGATAATGGGTTTGGCCTCAGAGCTATTTCTTCAAGACGTCTAATGCTGCCCGATAATTGTTCAATCAGCGCCAGAACTGTGTTCTCAACCTCATCAAACTCATGCTTAAGTGTTTCCATAATATTCTGCTGGGACATCTTCGCACCATAGGCCTTCTCGTACTTTTCTTTCAGCACACTGTATGCCTTCTTCTCCTTTTTCGTAACATAATCAAACTTGTACTTTTGGTTGAAGTGAACTTTCCAGATGCACTTGTCCGGGCAGACCGTACAGTTCCCTTTTCGGTCCATTATAGAACAACAACGTTTACGATTGTCGTTAGGAATGGCGCAGGGATAATGGCAGGTAAAGAAACATTTCTGACAGTTGGTTATATAAGTACCAGTCCTGCTGATATCTATCTTTACTGGAATTGTAACATCAATCACATATTCAAAATCTTTATTTGCATCCTGCTCGGTCTGGTGTTGGTTCAGAGCTTGTTGCGTTTTCCTGAGTTCTTCCAGTTTGGCGAGACCAATTCGGATCTGAATCTGCAAACCCACCACTGCAACTTCTAACTGCTTACGTTCCTTCAGAACCTCTCTCGTTAAACTCAAACTTCTGGTTTCCATTGTGTTCAGAGCTATGAAGAATGTCTTCATACTGTTTGCTCCCATCTTCCAAAACATTGCATCAAAGTTATCATCGTTCTCTCCCCCTACTCCGCTGTCATTGGATCTGCACTCGTTGCCACAGTTTCCAGAGGTTGGACGCTGGGCAAAAATGGCTGAATTGTTAAACTTGAAGTGTACTGGCAGACCCGTTTTGTCTTTGAGACACGGTATATCAGCTAATTTCAGGGCATCCAGAACGGGGGGAAGCTGTCCGTCTGCAAACGTCACCAGGATCTGAATGTTCTCTGCAATATCTTTGCCAAAAATAGAAAGAATTGAATCAAAGACATATTTCTGTGTGTGAGTCAGGCGAGGCAGGGAGGCTTGAGTAACAAAGCACACGGCGTCGATCTGATCAACACCCTGTGGGGAAGTGAAGAACTCACGGATTTGCTCAGTGATCTGTTGATCCCGGCTGATGCCCCTGGTGTCTCCGAATCCTGGCGTGTCAATGATGGTCAGAGAGTAATCGATGTTAAATCCTACCTGATGATGGAGCTGGTAGGCAGTGATGGAGGATGTCTGACTCTCAGCCTGGGATTTTCCTGTCTCTTCCCGTATTAACTTGTATCTGAAGTTGTCTCCCCATTCCACGCCCAAGATATAATTGATCATTCCATTGATGAGGGATGTCTTTCCTGACCCAGTTGCTCCCAGAACCATAATTGTCTTCATTGTGTGTTTTGTGGTGGGTTTTCCAACGGAGCATTTCATAAGCTGTTTGGATTTATCAGCTACCTCCTTCTGTAGTTTGAGCTTGTAAATGGAAGGGTTTCCTTTGGATATTAATTGAGTGTCGTTGAGAAGTTTCTGGGCTATTCTGACTGATGTGGTTTCTATTTTTATTGAAACCTCCTCACTTGCTGCACTAGATCCTGTTTTTCTGCACTCAGCAGACACCCGGACTCGGTAGACAGTCGTGGGTTTCAGTCCCTCTAAACGATAGGAGCATTGTGTGTCTGTTGTCTTAACTTCCTCCCATGATCCACCTTTCTTGTTGAAATTAGCTAACGGTTCTTCTCTATATTCAATGCTGTATCGAATTATATTAACATCAGCTCCAATCTGACTTGGTCTGTCCCAGTGCAGTGTTGGATTGGGTGAACAATCCTGGAAGACCGGATTACCAGGTGGGCTTGCCGGCCGGGTGAAGCTCTTGTAGCTCTCACTAGCCTTGCTGACCCCTACCTTGGTCACTGCTCTGTATCGAATGTGATACTCCTGGTGTGGCTGTAACCCAGGTATTGTGAAGGAGTGGCATTGATCAGGTGTGTCCAGAATTGTCCATTCCTCCTGCTGGCTAACTTGGTATTCTACCTTGTAGCCCACAACCTTACCGGCACCACATCTTGGTGGCTGTAACTGCAGCGTCACACTGTCATGAGTTGTTCCACTAACCGTCGGTATCTCTAGCTGTGACGGGGGTTCAAAGCACTGGTTCTCCAGAAACCCTCGCTCATACAGGTAAATGGATGCTCCCACTTTGCTGTCATTCTGCACAGAACTAACAAGGAATTTTACTTTCTCATCTGCACTATTGGCTGTGGCAAAATCCAGGAATGATCGGAATAGCTCGTTCATTTTCTGCGAGACAGACCGTGAATTAAACCAGTGCTCGCTGTGTCCTGTTGCACAGGCTCTGTCAGCAGGATTGGGTACCTGCATGTTCTGAGCTGTGAGAGATTGGAGGTGGTTTTTTGCCTCTGACAGGTAGAAGTCCTCCCGATGTAATGTTGTAAATGTGAAGCAGACAACATAATCTGTTGCTAGATCCATCAACTTGTCATCCAACTCGCCCATTGATTTCACAATTGGTACATCTTTAAATCCGCTGAGGTAACGTCTCACTACCTTCATCTCCCGTTCCTTGTCATCCAGCCACGTGGTCAGTGCCTGGTGTTTGAATGGTGACTGTTCCCTGTTCTTCAGTATATTCACCAGTAATCCTTCCTCCACCCTGCCGCTCCGAATGGATGGCAGAACCCTCGCCAAATTCCCCTGGAAAACTAGTGTGTACTCCAGACACATTTCTCGAAAGTGCAGTATCCTATTCCTGATCTCAGGAAACTGAACGGCGACACTTTCTTTCATCAAGTCATTGCACCTCATCACGGCCTCACTGAGCTGTTCCAGGACACTCTGACAGCGATTGACCAGTCCCACGCTGATCTCCCTCACCAGCTGGGCAGCTTTTGAGTCGAGTTTATTGAGAGGATAGAGCCAGACAGTGATGGGCACTGAATGCTCTCCACCTGGGCCGAGGAGGGTTGGGAGTGTTCTGTAGATATTGATGGCATCTTTGAAGGTGGTGGGATTGTTCTTCAGTGAGAAATCCCCATAAAAGGTGCAGCTAAATTTCTCAGAATGAGACTTTTGTTCTTTTGTCATTTTTACGGTGGCTTCGAGCTGAATCGCAATCTGAGGGAGATGTTTAATCATTGCCTCCATGTTACCCTGAATATCCTGTGTGTTCTCTGCTGATGAAGCCATTTGGTCAAACACAAAGAAGGCCTGGGCCCCATAGAGCACTGCTATAATGACATGGGTGGCTGAGCCCTCATCAAACACACCCGGGTAGGTAATATTCTGTCTCCCTAAGTGATTCATCGTCAGTTGCTCAAACCTGGTTGTTGTTTTGTACTGAAGGGTAACTCGTGCTTGTTGCTTAGATTCCTTTGTGTCACTGAGATATTTTGCCGACCCTTTCACCTCCACTAACCCACCCAGGAGACTCACCTTCAGTGACCCTGACACATTGAGGGCAGCGGCTTTCCTCTCCATGGAGTCTGATGCAATGATGTGAAACTCGGTGCTGGGCTTATCATGACCATCAAGGTTGCTCTGCAGTGTCTGTAAGTCCCACAAGGTGACACCTATAGAATAAAACAGCGATCAAAACTGTAAAATTGGATCAACCAGTAGAAATTAATCAAAGAAAACAATGTTTATTCAGTAGATTCATTCTCTGTGTTTTGTGGTTAGAAACAGAAACATAGAAAATAGGTGCAGGAGGAGGGCATTCATTGTGATCATGGCTGATCATCCACAATCAGTGACCTGTGCCCAACTTATCCCCATATCCATTGATTCCACTAGCCCCCAAAGCTATCTAACTCTCTCTTAAATTCATCCAGTGATTTGGCCTCCACCGCCCTCTGTGGCAGAGAATTCCGCAAATTCACAAATGTCTGGGTGAAAAAGTTCCTTCTCACCTCAGTTTTAAATGGCCTCCCCTTTATTCTAAGACTGTGGCCCCTGGTTCTGGACTCCCCCAACAGGGGAACATTTTTCCTGCATCTAGCTTGTCCAGCCCTTTTATAATTTTATATGTCTCTATAAGATCCCCTCTCATCGTTATAAACTCCAGTGAATACAAGCCTAGTCTTTTCAATCTTTCCTCATATGACAGTCCCGCCAACCCAGGGATCAATCTCGTGAACCTACGCTGCACTGCCTCAATAACAAGGATGTCCTACCTCAAATTAGGAGACCAAAACTGTACACAATACTCCACATGGGCCTTACCAGGACCCTATACAACTGCAGAAGAACCTCTTTACTCCTATACTGAAATCCTCTTGTTATGAAGGCCAACATGCCATTAGCTTTCTTCACTGCCTGCTGTACCTGCACGCCAACATTCAGTGACTGGTGTACAAGGATACCCAGGTCTCGCTGCACTTCCCCCTGACCTAACCTGACTCCATTGAGATAATAATGAGCCTCCTTGTGTTTGCTGCCAAAGTGGATAACCTCACATTTATCTACATTACACTGCATCTGCCATGCATCTGCCCACTCACTCAACCTGTCCAGGTCACTCTGCAACCTCCTAACATCCTCTTCGGAGTTCACACTGCCACCAAGCTTTGTGTCGTCTGCAAACTTGCTGGTGTTACTTCTAATTCCTTCATCCAAATCATTAATATACATGGTAAATAGTTGCGGCCCCAACACCGAGCCTTGCGGCACTCCGCTCGCCACTGCCTGCTATTTTGAAAAGGACCTGTTTACTCCTACTCTTTGCTTCCTGTCTGCCAACCAATTCTCTATCCATGTCAACACTCTACCCCCAATACCATGTGCTCTAATTTTGATCACCATTCTCCCATGTGGGACCTTATCAAAGGTTTTCTGAAAGTCTAGATACATGACATCCACTGGCTCCCCTTCATCCATTTTACGTCATATCCTCACAAAATTCCAGAAGATTAGTCAAGCATAATTTCCCTTTCATAAATCCATGTTAATTGACTCCTGCATCTTACCCACCACCGATGTTAGGCTAACTGGTCTGTAATTCCCTGTTTTCTCTCTTGCTCCTTTCTTGAAAAGTGGGATAACATTAGCTATCCTCCAATCCACAGGAACTGATCCTGAATCTATTGAACATTGGAAAATGATCACCAATGCATCCACTATTTCTCGAGCCACCTCCCTGAGTACCCTGGGATGCAGACCTTCAGGTCCTGGGGATTTATCAACCTTCAGTCCCATCAGTCCACCCAATACTATTTCTCGCCTAATGCAAATTTCTTTCAGTTCCTCTATCCCCCTAGATCCTCTGTCCTCTAGTATATCCCACATATATTCTTTGTCCCAACCCTATCAGATACACAGAATCTCTTGCCTGGAGTGGGGGAATCAAGGACCAGGGGACCATAGGTTCAAGGTGAGGAGGAAAAGATTTAATTGGAAACTAAGGGGTAACTTTTTCACACAAAGAGTGGTGGGTATATGGAACAAGCAGCCAGAGGGGGTAGACGAGGCTGGGGCTACCCCAACGTTTAAGAAACAGTTAGACAGGTACACGGATAGAACAAGTTTGAAGGGATATGGACCAAACGCAGGCAAGTGGGACTAGTGTAGCTGGGTCATGTTGGCCGGTGTGGGCAAGTTGGACCGAAGGGCCTGTTTCCACATTATGACTATGACTCTATCAGAGATATTCTCTTTGTCATTTCAATCCCTCTCAAACCTTTAGATTAGTTTAGAGATACAACACAGAAACAGCGTGTCCGCATCGACCAGCGATCCCCGCATATTAACACTACCAAACTGCACACACCCGGTACAATATTCACATTACACCAAGCCAATTATCCTACAAACCTCTACGTCTTTGGAGTGCGAAAGGAATCTGAAGATCTCGGAGAAACCCTACGCAGGTCACGGGAGAACGTACATACCCCGTACAGACAGCACCCGTAGACAGGATGGAACCCAGGTCGCTGGTGCTGTAAGGCAGTAGCTCTATGGCTATGTCACCATGCCATGTCTTTTCTGCATCTAGATTGTTTTCGCCCTGTCGCAGATCTGATGAGTAATCTCTGACCTGGAACATTAACGGCTTCTCTCTTGCAGATGCTGGCTGGTATGCTGAGGATGGCACCTTACCTGTGACCACAGTCTGGGACCAAATTGCCTCCTCCCTGATCTCCCACTGCCTCTCAGATACATCAACTGGCCATTATTATTCACTTTTGTGACAGTGAGACATCCTTTCTCATAATAAAGTCCTAGAATGTTACTATCAGAATAATTGACTTCTCTGCCATGTGCTTCTCTTTGTTAAATACGGATAAGAGCAATTAATTTCAGAACCCCCGACTTGTTCTAACTCCTTGAACAGTTTTCAATTTGGAGTCATAGTCATAGATTCATACAGCTTGGAAACAGGCCCTTTGGCCCAATTTCCCCACACTGGCCAACATGTCTCAGGTACACTAGTCCGATCAACCTGTGTTTGGCCATATTCCTGCCAAACCAGTATTATCCATGTTCCTCTCAAACTTTATTAAATATTGCAATAGTCCCTGCCTCAACTACCTCCTCTGGCAGCTCATTCCACACACCCACCAACCTTTGTGTGAAAACGTTATACCTCAGATTCCTATTGAATCTTTTCCCTTTAACCTTAATCCTTTGTCCCCTGATCCTCAATTCACCTACTCTGGGCAAGATACCCTGTGCATCTACCCGATCGATTCCTCTCATGATTTTATACACTTCTATAAGGTCTTTTCTGCATCTCCAAGTAATCCTGCCCTCCAAGTAATGGAATCCCAGCCTACTCAACCTCTCCCTATAGCTCAGACTTTTGAGTTCTGGCAAATCCCTGTAAATCTTCTTTGTACACTTTCCAGCTTGACAACATATTTCCTATAACATGGTGCCCAGAACTGAACACAATACTCTAAATGTGATCTCACCAACATCACATATAACTGCAACATGACCTCCCAACTTCTAACCTCAATCCTCTGACTGCTGAAGGCCAATGTGCCAAAAGCCTTTTTGACTACCTGCAACTCCACCTTCAAGGAACCATGCACCTGCACTCCCAGACCACTCTACACTACAACACTCCCCAGAGTCCAACCATACACTGTTTCGGTCCTATCCATGTTAGACTTTCCAAAATGCAACACCTCGTATTTTTCTGTATTAAATTCTCAGCCCGCCTGGCCAACTAATCAAGACCCTGCTGCAATGGTTCACAGCCTTCTGGGCCTTATTGGTTGTCTGGTTACCCTCCCGCCCTTAATATAACCTAATCTGCTTGTGATTTTCCTTAACCTAGACACCCTCCCTACACAAATCACTTTTTCAAGTTTGTCCCCCCACGACACTTTGGACAATCCAGAGGGAAATCCTCCCTCACTATCTAAGCTGGTCTAACATTTTGTGTCCAATGTTCTATTCTCAGTAATCTGACTGCTGAAATCCAATGTACCAACAGATTCTTTGCCCCCCTATCTATGTGCAATGCTTTTCCATTCCTATCATATGCTTTCTTATATCCAACCTCCATTACGCCTTAATAACTGGGGTACTTTTGAATTGCTGTCCTTACCTTTACCTGCCATGGGAACACATTGGCCCTGATTGACTCCCACTAACCAGATGTGGAGTAACTTGCAAGTAGGTGATCCCAGTGTACTTTTTACCAGATTCTGTCTAATAATCATAGAGCAAAATTGTCCATATTGACCAACATGCCCTATCTAAGCTAGCCCATTTTCTCATAACCTTGTGAAGGAAAGAACTGCAGATGCTGGTTTAAATCGAAGATAAACACAAAATGCTGGAGTAACTCAGAGGGACAGGCAGCATCTCTGGAGAGAAGGAATGGCTTCTCTCTGGAGATGCTGCCTGTCCCGCTGAGTAACTCCAGCATTTTGTGTCTATCTTCCTCAAAATCTTTCCTATCCATGGACTTGTCCAAGTGTGTTTAAAATGCTGTAAGAGTACCTGCCTCAACTACCTCCCCTGGCAGCACATTCCATATACCCATCACCCTCCGGGTGTAAACATTGTCCCATAGCTTCGAATTAAATCAGGCTCCTCTCACCTTAAACCAAAGTCCTCTGGTTCTTGATTTCCCTACCCTGGGGAAATGTCTCTGAGCGTCCAATTTATCTATTCCCCTGATGATTTTAAACACATCTGTATGACCACCCTTCTGTGTCCTGCGCTCCAAGGAATAAAGTCCTAGCCTGTCCAATAGCCAAAGCCTTCAGGTTCTAGCAACATCTCGTAAATCTCTGCTTCTTTCCAGCTCAATGACATGCTTCCTCGAACAGTGACCAGTTCTCCTTCAGAGTACTCCAAATGTGGCCTCACGAATGTTTTGTACAATTGCAACATAACAGACACAATTCTATGTGTCTGAAGGAATTGCGGATGCTGGTTTAAACAGAAGATAGACACAAAAAAAGTTGGGAGTAACTCAGCGGGTCAGACAGCATCTCCGGAGAAAATGAGCACCTACTCCTTTTCTCTATAGATGTTGGCTGACCTGCTGAATTACTCTAACATTTTGTGTCCAATGTTCTGTTTTCAGTAACCTGACTGGTGAAATCCAATGTACCAACAGCATCCTTTGCCCCCTTATCTATGTGTAATGCTACTTTCAGGGAAATATGTACCTGTACTGCTGGATCCATCTGCTCTACCATGTTCCTCATGGCGCTCTGAGGTCCAGTCCTCGTTTGACTTCCCAAAATGCAACATCTGGCAATGATATTGTAAATCAGCCTTACCAGGGTTCAGCAACTTAATTTGCAAACCATCCTTATCCCATCGGGAAACTGCACTGAAACTCACAGAGTCAAAGTCACCATGGTAAGATTGGCAACCTGAACGTATGGCACCGCATTGACCAAACTGATTTGTGTGATGACATTGCAGTACCTGGGATCAGAGTGTCCGATCGGCAGTCGTACAGCATTCCCAATTGGAAAGGACGGCCCAGAGTGGCCAGTTGCAAGATCTCGCTCATTGTTGAACTGGGAGCGGACACTCAGGAAACACCAGTGACCTGAAACAGAAAGCGGAATAAAATATAACAAGCTGAGTTCCAGATATATATTAGATTAGTTATTTATATGGCTTCCTTAGATGTGGCCAAGTACCAAGAGGGGGATGGTGTCGGAAGTAACTGCAGATGCTAGTTAAAACTGAAGATAGACACAAAATGCTGGAGTAACAGCTGTACAGGCAGCATCTCTGGATAGAAGGAGTGGGTGATATTTTGCATCCCCATTGCTTCTATCCAGAGATGCTGCCTGTCCAGCAGAGTTACTCCAGTATTTTGTGTCTACCAAGAGGGGGAAATTTGACGTAGTAAATTATGCAAATTACAAAGAAGATGAGTTGTTTGCAATATTTTTGACCTAAGGTCTTGCATGATGGAGAGGCCAACATACGAATTGAATTGAATTGAAACATTTATTGTCATTCAAAATAAATTTGAATGAAATGTCGCTGACGTACAGTCATGACAGTAAAGAACACAAAGCACACAATTACATAAGTTTAACGTAAACAACCATCACAGTGACTCCTCCAGGCACCTCCTCTGTGATGGAAGGCAAAAAAAGTCATATCTCCTCCTGTTTCCACGCTGTATCTCTAAACTAAACTGTCATGTCGCGTGCATATAAAAAATGCAGTTGGTGATGTGTAGCTTTGAAACACTGTGTTCTCTCAGAGTGTTTGCCCGTGCACACTGTTAAACCCTTGCATAAACCGACTTCTTTGAGAAATGCACCACAGCTCCACGAGATGTTCTTTGTGTCTGTTCCTAACTGAGCCGTAATTAAGAGCACAGCTACACCCTATGTGAATGCCAGATTCAGGGTACAGGTTAAACATAAAATTCTCTCCAACATTTTGCGCTGCCAACAAGGTCTGACACAGGACAATCGTCAACAATGTGGCTCCTAATCGGGTAAGTGGGTTCAATTTTACCAGCCATAGAGTAGATCCTATATTGTTGTCAGGCGACCGGAAGTTGTGTCACCAAAAGAACAAAGTGGAGGAAAAAGTAAACGTGGTGACTTTGCTGGGCAAGATGGGTGAAGAGTTAAGACATTGTGTACAAATGCAGCTTAAGGCGTCAGAGACAGTTGCGATGCAATATGTAAGACAATAAGTACTAACACAGTAAGGTACCAAAATATCACTTACTCTCACGATGGGATGTGTAAGACAGGTGCTGGTACAGTGAGGTAAGACACAAGGTTAAGGGCATCACAGTGGCACAGCAGTAGTGTTACTACCTTACAATCCAAAGATCCAGGTTCGATCCTCACTATGGGTGCTGTGTGTACGGAGTTTGTACGTTCTCCCCAAGACCTGCGTGGGTTATCTCCCCGTGCTCCGGTTGCCTCCCACACGCCAAACACTTACAGGTTTGCAGGTTAATTGACTTGGTAAAATTGTACATTCTTCCTAGTGTGTGTACGATAGTGTTAGTGTGCGGCGATCGCTGGTCAGCGCTGACCCGGTGGGCCAAAGCGCCTGTTTCCGCGCTGTAACTCTAAACTAAATTAAACTAAACTACAAAGGACAGGAAACGGATACAAAGGAAGAGCACAGAGTAGAATGAGCCCCTTTACAATCACCATAAAGTTGAGCACCAGGAAGATGTGTTTATGTTAATAGACTGAATTAATGACCTCGGACAATGGCCACTGATAGTGGGTGATGATTCATTGAACTCCTATCCTCTTGCAAGACCAACTGGGTGGGGTGTCTAGTTCTGTTATCACTTCTAAAAAACTATTGTATTCGGTGTATAAAAATGCTGCTCAAACACTCTGTGGGTGAGTGGGGTCTTCGAGTGGCTGTAATATGCAAGCATACTAGTTGCAGCTCTCCCACTCCCGCTGGCGTGATAAAGACTGATATTTTACCACTTTATGGTATTGGTGTCTGTCTAGTAGAATTCGAACTTTAACACATGTGATGATAATAAACAACACTAAAACATGTATATACAGTATATTCGGGATTTAAAGTTGCCATTTTGGACTATAGATTGGAACAATTGGGGAATTATTTTAAACGTTGCTTTTGGGAACAAGAATATATTTCCGACGGTGTTAAAGATATTGCTCAAGAGTTATGGATTACTGCCTTTGCGCTTTCAGCTCTTTTGGGTAAGCTGGCTTTGATGTACTGACAGTGTTTGTGGGACTCCCAAAATTGAATACACTCTTGCATTTGTACATTGATTACCGAAGAAGTAGGGGTTTGCAATTGAACCAAAATAGTTTGGAAGTACATGCAGGAGTTAGTACGATACGATAGAGCTTTATTTATCCCAGGAGGGAAATTGATCTACCAAGAGTTATAAAACACAAAATACATTAAAAAATGAAATTGAACTGACGAGTGGAAAAGATTGGGGATGTGCAAAGATTTGGGGGGGGGGGGGGGAGGAGAGTCAGTCTACCCCACGACAGAAAGGGGAACAGTTGTGTAGTTTGATAGTCACAGGAAAGAAAGATCTCCTGTATCGTTCTGTCCTGCATCTTGTTGGAACTAGTCTGTTGCTGAAGGTACTCATCATGTTGACCAGCGTGTCATGGAGGGGGTGAGCTGTATTGTCCAGGATGCTCTGCAATTTGAGGAGCATCCTCCCCTCTTAGACCACCTCCCATGAATCCAACTCTGCCCCCAGGCTGGAGCCAGCCTTCCTGATGAGTTTGTTAATCCTATTGGCGTCTGCGTCCTTCGCCCTGCTGCCCCAGCACACGGCAGCGGAGAAGAAAGCACTGGCTTCCACCGATTGCATGGATTTAAGAATAAGGCCATTGATCAGTGGAGGATCAAAGATTGGAAAAAGGAGAAAATGTATTGAAGGATGGAAATGAGGAAATAGGAAATAGTTAAAATCCTCCTCGAAAGGGTTGGCCTCCAGCCCAGATGGGTGGAACCGTTTAATGTTATTGTAACTGGATGTTTCTCAGACGTACCCCATTGGACATGAGAGGGATTGCAAGATGGAAATATTGCACCTAATTGAAGCACTATAAAGAATTATAACTAACACTACCAGTAATTGTGTAGGAAACAACGGCAGATAGAAAATAGGTGCAGGAGTAACAAAACATAGAAAATAGGTGCAGTCCCTCTACCCTGACCTCGTGTGAAGAAGGGTCTCGACCCTAAACGTTACCCATTCCTCCTCCCCAGAGACGCTGCTTGTCCCCGAGTTACGCCAGCATTTTGTGTCTATCTCCGACTATACTTTACACTGAATTGTGACCAGAAACAAAAATACTGGGGTTACTCAGCGGTACAGGTCACATCTCTGGAGAGTAATGGACATCGCCTCCTTCCGTATGAGATCCTCCACCGTTTTATTTTTGCTCAATGTTCCCGCGTGCTTAGTTTCTTGTGTTTCCCTGGGACATTAATCTGTTTCACTCACCGGTCAAGGAGACGTCCGCCTGCAGCTGGAGGGCGGTTGCAACGATGACGATGGGACGAATGGTCTCTCTGGGAGCCTCCTCCTGCACTGTCAGTGCTGAAATCGGACTTTCAACCTCGCCGGACTGACGACAAGCCCCGCGCTGGGATCTCTCATGTGCCGAGACACCTTTAGCAAATCCCAGAGTTAACTACAAGCCCGTTTAATGTTATTGTAACAGGATGTTTCTCAGACATGTACCCCATTGGACATGAGAGGCTTTGTGAGATGGAAATATTGGACTTAGTTGAAGTACTATAAAGAATTATAACTAACACTACCAGTAATTGTGTAGGAAAGAACTGCAGATGCTGGTTTAAATTGAAGGTAGACACAAAATACTGGAGTTACTCAGTGGGCCACGTGGCATCTCTGGAGAGAAGGAAACATAGAAAAATGAGTGCAAGAGTAGGCCATTCGGTCCTTCGAGCCAGCACCGCCATTCAGTATGATCATGTCTGATCATCAAAAATCAGTACCCCATTCCTGCTTTTTTCTCATATCCCTTGATTCCTTTAGCCCGAAGAGTTAAATATGACTCTCTCTTGAAAACATCCAGTGAATTGGCCCTCACTGCCTTCTGTGGCAGAGAATTTCACAGATTCACAACTCTCTGGGTGAAGAAATGTTTCCTCATCTCAGTCCAAACAGCCTACCCCTTATTCTTAAATTGTGACCCCTGGTTCTGGACTCCCCCAACATCGGGAACAATTTTCCTGCATCGAGCATGTCAAATCCTTTAAGAAGTGTATATGTTTCCAGAAGACACCCTCTGATTCTTCTAAATTCCAGTGAATACAAGCCCAGTCGACCTATTCTTTCAACATATGTCAGTGATGGGTGACATACGACAGAATCGGTGACATTTCGGGTTGAGACCCTTCTTCAGACTACCAATAATTGTCTGGATTTGTTTCTGTTTCTTTGCATGTTTCTAATATGCATGCATTAGGCTGGAAACACGAGTGCTCCGAATAGACCACATTTAATCAGACGCACTATTAGAATAAGGATCAAAAGGGCGGACTGGATACATTCGTAAACAGTGGTAGGAACACAACCACCTGAACAAATGGAGCCACACTACGATAGGACAAACGGTGGAATGTGTAGGGGGAAATATTGCCTGGACATTTTGGAATTGTAGTGTTTGGGGTTCACTTCCCGGAGATGAAAAGGGAGAGACACAAATGAGGTTTATGTCTTGTAGTAGTTCAGGGACCCAATTAATGTAATATGTGGAGATCGATGCTGTATGCTTTAGTTAAATGGGTATTCGACGTACCTATCACTGACCACAACTATAGAGAACCCAACCCAATTAGTTTGGTTTGGAGATACAGCGCAGAAACAGACCTTTCGGCTCACTGAGTCCGCACCGACCAGTGATCTCCGCATATTAACACTATCCAACAAACACTCGGGACAATTTACATTTATACAAAGCCAATTAACCGACAAACATCTACTTCTTTAGAATATGAGCGGAAGCCGAAGATTTCAGAGAAAACCATAGTGGTCACGGGAGAACGTACCAACTCCGTGCTGACAGCACCCCAAGTCGGGATCAAACCCGGGTTTCTGGCGCTGAAAGCTCTGTAAAGCAACAACTCTACCACTGTACTGCCCCGACGTGATGATATTACGGTTGTAAATGGTCATAGGTTAGTGGTAACCCCGAATGAAGAAAAAGTAATCTTTGTTTTCCTTTATCGTCACTTTCAGGCGACGCTTAACCTTAAAGGGTTGGCCACTCAGAATAGTGCTCTGCACTTGCAAAGGAATTAATGCATTTTCGTTAAGGGGGCAGTTATTGGAGAAGGGATTAACAAGACTAGTAGAGATAAAGGGAACAGGATATGCAGCACGGAAATCCACAGTTAATATGATATTTGTTGCAGGGAAGAGTGAACAATTAGAACAGCTGAAAGAGAAGATAGAAAAGGTACAGAGAATCACATCAATGATATTTGAAGAAACATAGCAAATAGGTGCAGGAGTAGCAAAACATAGAAAATAGGTGCCGTCCGTCTACCCTGACCTAGTGTGAAGAAGGGTCTCGACCCTAAACGTCACCCATTCCTCCTCTCCAGAGATGTTGTTTGTCCCCGAGTTACGCCAGCATTTTGTGTCTATCTCCGACTATAATTTACACTCAATTGTGATCAGAAACAAAAATACTGGGGTTACTCAGCGCCGCAGGTCGCATCTCTGGAGGGCAATGGACATCGGCTCCTTCCGTATGAGAACCTCCAGCGTTGTATTTTTGCTCAATGTTCCCGCGTTCTTAGTTTCTTGTGTTTCACTGGGACATTAATCTGTTTCACTCACCGGTCGAGGAGACGTCCGTCAGCAACTGTAGGGGGGTTGCAGCGATGACGATGGGACGAATGGTCTCTCTGGGAGCCTCCTCTTGTACTGTCAGCGCTGAAGTCGGACTTTCAACCTCGCCGGACTGACGACAAGCCCCGCGCTGGGAGCTCTCATGTACCGAGACGCCTTGGGCAAATCCCAGAGTTAACTACAAGTCCAGCGACCAACGATCACGGCACACTTACACTCTCCGAGTTACAGTAAGGACAATGTACAATTATGCCAAGCCAATTGACCTACAAACCGAAGATCTTGGAGAAATCCCCACGTAGGTCCCGGGGAGAACGTACAAACTCCGGACAGACAGCACCCGTATTCAGGATACGCCCTAAGATGTCAAGTCAAGTCAAGTTTATTTGTATAGCACATTTAAAAACAACCCACGTTGACCAAAGTGCTGCACATCTGATTAGGAAAAAAAAAAGAAACATACAGTGGTGGCGACTTGTTCAAGCCTACCGTGGGTTCTTTTCTTGAGACTGTGATTGATTCCAAGAAGCACTTCCAGTTTCAGTGTAATTTCTCAGAAACATTCAGCAATCGCAAAAATAACAATCAAGGCGGTGCACGTGATATGCAGCAATCAGCGAGGCTATCAGATCTCCCTGCAACCTCGGGCATTCCAGAGAAAACTATTCAAGTCTGTCCAACCTCTCCCAATGGCGAATATCCCCTAATCCAGGCATCATTCTGCCAAACCTCTTCTGCACCCTTTCCAAATGTCCATGTTCTTCCTGTAAGGGAGGCGACCAGAACTGCACTGATACTCCAAATGTGGCCGAATCAAAGTCCCAGAGCGACGTTGCAGAAAGACAGGCTCGACCTGCCCCACAGCGGACTGCGGAGAAGCCGAGCGGCAAAGCCTGAATGGGCCGAAGGAGCCTCGGCAGCGGTGGGGCCTAAAGGGGGGAGGGAAAGACGGGAAGACAATGAATGACCCGGCCTGGGGTTGACAAATTGTGAATATGAAGATGAGGTAAAAAAAGGGAATACAGGAGATATTGCAAAAGACTCTCGGAAGAATGGGAACAGAAGTTCTAGAGGGGAAAAGAAATTAAGGGCAGGGCCAATTGTGACCGATGTGAGAGGGGAGGTGAATACAGAAGTTAAAGTGTTGTACTTAAATGCGCATAGTATAAAAAATAAAGTGGATGAGCTTGAGGCTTAGTTAGTCATGGGCAAGTATGATGTTGTAGGGATCACTGAGACATGGCTACAAGAGGACCAGGGCTGGGAACTGAATATTCAGGGGTACACAACGTATAGAAAAGACAGACAGGTGGGCAGAGGGGGTGGGGTTGCTCTGATGGTAAGGAATGATATTCATTCCCCTGCAAGGGGTGACATAGAATCAGGAGATGTTGAATCAGTATGGATAGAAATGAGAAATTGTAAGGGTAAAAAGACCCTAATGGGAGTTATCTATAGGCCCCCAAACAGTAGCCTCGACATAGGGTGCAAGTTGAATCAGGAGATAAAATTGGCGTGTCAAAAATGTAATGTTACGGTGATTATGGGAGATTTCAACATGCAGGTAGACTGGGAAAATCAGGTTGGAAATGGACCCCAGGAAAGAGAGTTTGTAGAGTGCCTTCGAGATGGATTCTTAGAACAGCTTGTACTGGAGCCTACCAGGGAGAAGGCAATTCTGGATTTAGTGTTGTGTAATGATCCTGATCTGATAAGGGGACTAGAGGTAAAAGAGCCAATTAGGAGGCAGTGATCACAACATGATAAGTTTTACTCTGCAAATGGAAAGGCAGAAGGGAAAATCGGAAGTGTCGGTATTACAGTATAGCAAAGGGGATTACAGAGGCATGAGGCAGGAGCTGGCCAAAATTGACTGGAAGGAGGCCCTAGCAGGGAAGACGGTAGAACAGCAATGGCAGGTATTCCTGGGAATAATGCAGAGGTTGCAGGATCAATTTATTCCAAAGAGGTGGAAAGACTCGAAGGGGAGTAAGAGGCACCTGTGGCTGACAAGGGAAGTCAGGGACAGCATAAAAATTAAGGAGAGGAAGTATAACATAGCAAAGAAGAGTGGGAAGACAGAGGATTGGGACTCTTTTAAAGAGCAACAAAAGTTAACTAAAAGGCAATACGGGGAGAAAAGATGAGGTACGAGGGTAAACTAGCCAATAATATAAAGGAGGATAGCAAAAGTTTTTTTAGGCACGTGAAGAGGAAAAAAATAGTCAAGGCAAATGTGGGTCCCTTGAAGACAGAAACAGGGGAATTTATTATGGGGAACAAAGAAATGGCAGACGAGTTAAACCGTTACTTTGGATCTGTCTTCACTGAGGAAGATACACACAATCTCCCAAATGTTCTAGGGGCCGGAGAACCTAGGGTGATGGAGGAACTGAAGGAAATCCACATTAGGCAGGAAATGGTTTTGGGTAGACTGATGGGACTGAAGGCTGATAAATCCCCAGGGCCTGATGGTCTGCATCCCAGGGTACTTAAGGAGGTGGCTCTAGAAATAGTGGAAGCATTGGAGATCATTTTTCAATGTTCTATAGATTCAGGATCAGTTCCTGTGGATTGGAGGATAGCAAATGTTATCCCACTTTTTAAGAAAGGAGGGAGAGAGAAAACGGGTAATTATAGACCAGTTAGTCTGACATCAGTGGTGGGGAAGATGCTGGAGTCAATTATAAAAGACGAAAGTGCTGAGCATTTGGATAGCAGTAACGGGATCATTCCGAGTCAGCATGGATTTACGAAGGGGAAATCATGCTTGACAAATCTACTGGAATTTTTTGAGGATGTAACTAGGAAAATTGATAGGGGAGAGTCAGTGGATGTGGTGTACCTCGACTTTCAGAAAGCCTTCGACAAGGTCCCACATAGGAGATTAGTGGGCAAAATTAGGGCACATGGTATTGGGGGTAGGGTACTGACATGGATAGAAAATTGGTTGACAGACAGAAAGCAAAGAGTGGGGATAAATGGGGCCCTTTCGGAATGGCAGGCAGTGACCAGTGGGGTACCGCAAGGTTCGGTGCTGGGACCCCAGCTATTTACGATATACATTAATGACTTAGACGAAGGGATTAAAAGTACCATTAGCAAATTTGCAGATGATACTAAGCTGGGGGGTAGTGTGAATTGTGAGGAAGATGCAATAAGGCTGCAGGGTGACTTGGACAGGTTGTGTGAGTGGGCGGATACATGGCAGATGCAGTTTAATGTAGATAAGTGTGAGGTTATTCACTTTGGAAGTTAGAATAGAAAGGCAGATTATTATCTGAATGGTGTCAAGTTAGGAGGAGGGGGAGTTCAACGAGATCTGGGTGTCCTAGTGCATCAGTCAATGAAAGGAAGCATGCAGGTACAGCAGGCAGTGAAGAAAGCCAATGGAATGTTGGCCTTCGTAACAAGAGGAGTTGAGTATAGGAGCAAAGAGGTCCTTCAACAGTTGTACCGGGCCCTGGTGAGACCGCACCTGGAGTACTGTGTGCAGTTTTGGTCTCCAAATTTGAGGAAGGATATTCTTGCTATGGAGGGCGTGCAGCGTAGGTTCACTAGGTTAATTCCCGGAATGGCGGGACTATCGTATGTTGAAAGGCTGGAGCGATTGGGCTTGTATACACTGGAATTTAGAAGGATGAGGGGGGATCTTATTGAAACATATAAGATAATTAGGGGATTGGACACATTAGAGGCAGGAAACATGTTCCCAATGTTGGGGGAGTCCAGAACAAGGGGCCACAGTTTAAGAATAAGGGGTAGGCCATTTAGAACGGAGATGAGGAAGAACTTTTTCAGTCAGAGAGTGGTGAAGGTGTGGAATTCTCTGCCTCAGAAGGAAGTGGAGGCCAGTTCGTTGGATGCTTTCAAGAGAGAGCTGGATAGAGCTCTTAAGGATAGCGGAGTGAGGGGGTATGGGGAGAAGGCAGGAACGGGGTACTGATTGAGAGTGATCAGCCATGATCGCATTGAATGGCGGTGCTGGCTCGAAGGGCTGAATGGCCTACTGCTGCACCTATTGTCTATTGTCTATTGTCTATTGACAGCTACTATACTTATTTCAAGCAATTCCGATCTATCTTCCAAAAAAGTTTTTTTTTTAAATGGATTCAATTATTACTAATTTTATTTGGGACTACAAGACTCATAGAATAAATAAAAGGCATCTATGTAAGTCTAAAACTAATGGAGGAATTGCCTTACCTAACTTCTTATTTTATTATTGGGCGGTTAATATTAAAAATATAACCCGCTGGTTGGATGACACTGATCAACAACCGGATTGGTTAAAGATGGAGAAAGAGGATTGTTTACCATTTGATATTGGTGCGATCCTCTTAGCTCCAATAAATTTAAATTAAAAAACATATGGAGGTAATCCGATTATACACAGTGTTATCCGTACCTGGAAACAATTAAATCTTACTTTAAAACTGAGTAAATTATCTGCTTTCCTCCCTATTGCGAATAACCCTTCTTTTAAACCGTCTGTCTTAGATAGAGGATTTGCTCAATGGAAAAGTTATGGAATTAAAAGGGTGGGAGACCTTTATCATAAGGGAACTTTTCTTTCTTTTCATGATTTACAGCAGAAGTATGGATTACATGTTAATAATTATTTTAGATATTTACAACTTAGAGATTATGTAAAATTACACATGCAAGAATATAAATTTAGAGGTCCAGAAACTCTTGATGTATGCCTGAATCGACATTATAATTCAAATAAATTAATATCCTTTATTTATAATACTCTCCTAGATACTGACATTCCGTCATCAGAATCATATAGACGAGCCTGGGAGGACGAATTGAACCAACTCATAATGCAAGATATATGGGATGAAAGTTTACAACATATACACCAATGTTCATTAAATACTAGACATTCCTTAATACAATTTAAAATAATACATAGATTACATTATTCGAAGACGAAATTAAATAGGATTTTTCCTAGTATCTCTCTTATTTGTGATAAATGTCAATTTCAAGAAGCTAATTTAACTCATATTTTCGTAACTTGCATAAAAATGCAAATTTTCTGGCTGGATATTTTTAAATAGTTTCTAAAGTTATCAACAAACAATTGGATATGGATCCAAAATTAATTATATTAGGATTATCAGAACATACTACAAACTTTACAACAAGTCAGGTACATTTTCTTGATTACAGTTTAATAACTGCGAAAAAATTAATACTTAGATTTTGGAAAAAACCAATAACCCCCACAATTAAAATGTGGACTACAGAAATGACAGAGACCCTGCATTTGGAAAAAATAAGATTTGCCTAAATTGACAAACCTGATTTATTTTTTAAAATATGGTCTCCATTTATTGAATTTTTAGAAAAGTAAATGGGTTTGACACAGGACTAAAATAAAAATATAAAATTAAAAGTTGAAACTTGAGTTCAGGGTTGGATGTACAACTGTGGTTATTGTCTCCCGGATCTACCCCCTTTAATTTTTATAGTTATACTTTTTAATTTTTTTAAATATTCTCACTTCCCAATAGTTTATAGTTTTTTTCTCTTTCTTCTTTATTTTTTATTTTCTCTCTTTAAAAATTTAAAAATTGAAGCTATGTAAGAAATTTGTCTTTTATTTCTATCTGTACATATGCTTTTCAACAAAAAAGAACAAAAAAAAGAATAGTGTAAGGCTTGGGTCGAGTGGATGTGGAGAGGATGTTTCGCTACTGGAGAGTCTAGGACAGAGGTCATAGCCTCAGAATTAAAGGACATTCTTTCATGAAGGAGATGAGGATGAGAGCCAGAGGGCGGTGAATCTGTGGAATTCATTGCCACAGAAGGCTGTGGAGGCCAAATCCGTTGATATTTTTAAGGCAGAGATAGATTGATTCTTGATTAGTGCAGGTGTCAAGGATTATAGGGAGAAGGCAGGAGGATGGGGTTATGAGGATGGGATAGATGAATCATGATTGAATGGCAGAGTAGATTTGAGGGGCCGAATGGTCTAACTCTGCTCCTATCACATATCACCGGATGACGTTATAACTGCATTTGGACACATTTGGAGGCAATCTACTGACTGAACAGTAAATGTTTACTGATGAATGGAAATAGTCCTGCCCCTAATCAGATGTGGAAAGCTAAAGTTCTGAGGAATGGAGAACTGAACAGGCACAGCGGTAGAGTTGTTGCCTTACAACGCTTGCTGTAAGGGAGACCCGGATTCGATCCGGAATGCAGGTGCTGTCTGTACGGAGTTTGTACATTGTCCCAGTGACCTGCGTGGGTTTTCTCCGAGATCTTCGCTTTCCTCTCACACTCCAAAGACGTAGAGGTTTGTAGGTTAATTGGCTTGGTATAAGAATAAGTTGTCCCCAGTGTGTGTAAGGTTAGTGTTAGTGTGCGGGAATCACCAGTCGGTGCGGAATCGATGGGCCAAAGGGCCTGTTTCCGTGTTGTATCTCTAAACTAATTTAAACTGAAATAGAATATCTGGCCAAGCAGTTGTGATTGGAACAGAGAATTAGGAATGTTTAACTGCCTGATTTCCTCCAATTTAATTATCAAGTTTATTCATTTACTCGACCAAGTGCTAAACCACTACCCCCCTGACTCTCCCTCTCTCCCTCCCCTCACCTCCTTTCTCCCCCCACTCCACCTTCCTCCCAACCCCCACCCCCCCTCCCCTACCCTCGCTCCCCTCCTACACCCTCTCCCCTCCTCACCCTCCCCACCCCCTCCCCCATCCCCCTCTATTCCCAATTCCTCTATCTACGCCGCACATCTGAGATGTCCTCATTCTTTAGAGAATGGGGGTTCCCCTCCACATCATAGATGAGGCCCTCACCAAGGTCTCCTTGATATCTCCGCTCTTGCTCCCCCCCCTACCCCCAGTCAAAACAGCGACAAGAGTCCTCACCTTTCACCCCATCAGCCTTTGTATTCAGCACCTATTCCTCCGACATTTTCGCCACCTCCAATGGGATCCCACTACTGGCCTCGTCTTCACATCTTCACCCCTTCCTGCTTTCTGCAGTGACCGTTCCCCTCCGCAACTCCCTGGTTGACTCGTCCCTTCCCACCCAAACCACATCCTCCCCAGGTACTCCCCCTGCAACCGCAGGAGATGCATCATCTGTCCCTATATCTCCGCCCTCGACCCCATCCAAGGACCTCGACAGTCTTTCCAGGTGAGGCAGAGTTTCACTTGCACCTCCTCCAACCTCATCCACTGTATCCGCTGGTCCAAGTGTGGACCAAGAGTTGCTGCTTTACAGCGAATGCAGCGCCGGAGACTCAGGTTCGATCCTGACTACGGGTGCTGCACTGGAAGGAGTTTGTACGTTCTCCCCGTGACCTGCGTGGGTTTTCTCCGAGATCTTCGGTTTCCTCCCACACTCCAAAGACGTACAGGTATGTAGGTTAATTGGCTGGGTAAATGTAAAAATTGTCCCTAGTGGGTGTAGGATAGTGTTAATGTACGGGGATCGCTGGGCGGCACGGACTTGGAGGGCCGAAAAGGCCTGTTTCCGGCTGTATATATATGAAAAAAAAAATGAAATATATCGGCGAGACCAAGTGAAGTTTCGGCGATCATTTCGCTGTGCATCTCTGCTCAGTCTGCCTGAACATACCTAATCTCCCGGTTGCTCATCATCACTCTAACTTCCCCTCCCATTCCCACACTGATGTTTGTAAGCTCCTCACATTTCGCTTGGGCAGCTTACACCCCAGGAGTATGAATATTGACCTCTAACTTCAAGTAACCCTTGCTTTCCCTCTCTCTCCACCCCTCCCCCTTCCTAGTTCTCTGACCAGTCTGACAGTCCCCTGATAAAATTTGATCTCTGCATGCTTCGTTGTCACCTTCTACTCGATAAGAATGATCTGTTCTATATTTTGTGTAGGATGGACCTGCAGATGCTGGTTTAAAGCTTTTCTTCCCTTCAGGTTAGGCAGAGGTTCACTTACACTTCCTCCAACCTTATCTACTGTGTCCATTATTCAAGATGAGAACTCTTATACATCGGCTAGACAAAATGTAGACTGGGCGATCGTATCACTCAACACCTTCTCTCAGTCTGCCTGGACCTACCTGATGTTCCGTTTGCTAAACACTTTAATTCTCCTTCCCATTCCCATACAGACCTTTCTGCCCAAGGTCTCCTCCATCGTTTGAGTGATGCCAAATGCAAATTGGAGGAACAGCACCTCATATTTTGTTTGGGCGGCTTACAGCCTAGTTCAGGGGTGGCCAAACTTGATTAATGTAAGAGCCACATACGATAAAGTTCAGATGTTTGAGAGCCGCAAGACATGAACAAAATTTACACACACGTTTTTATTGTTACATACACATTTTGTTACAAAAATTTTATATAAATATTAAGAAATGCATGTATACAATAATATTTATTCATGTTTTATTCATGTTTCTGATTTAGGTGGATAACCATACGAAAAGTTTTTGTGATTTGTTTCATAGTGGCGTTTCAAGTTACTGGCTTTGTAATGACTGAGTGACACATGGCAGATAAGGCACAAAGGTTTACCTCCTTTAACGGTGAATGCAAAATCTTCCTCCCACTCTGGCTTAAAATTTCTGTTTTCATTTTCATATTTTCGTCTCTTACAATTTGATGACGCCATCTTCCTTCACAAAAGTTTCACAGACACTTTAAATACAACTTGTATCCGAAGTGTACCAACTAGGTCTGCACAGTTCAACGTCTTGTGTTACACTGACGTGAGTGCGGTCAGGCCTAGACTCATTAAGTCACCTGTGACCATTCTCACTCCCCGGAGCACCCAAATCTTTAACCCCCTTACCCATGACCTCAGTCTGTAACCCTTGCTGACCTGAAATTTCTTTAATCCCTCTGCCTCCCACCATTCCCTCCCCCACCACTAAAGAACAATGCCTCACTCAGATTTAGCATTAAAATCAGGATTTAAATTCTTAAATATTTTTATTAACCATGAACATTAAACTTACGTTTTATTCCAATGGGGTCTCAATTCATACCCAGTAAATAATTATAAAGCTTGAAATTTTTTCTTATTTATATTTATATTTTTATACTTTTATATTAACTGTGATGAAAAAAGGAACTCAGCCAACATATTTCCACGAGCCGCTTATTAAAGGTCAAAGAGCCTGTTATTAAAGGTCAAAGAGCCGCATGTTGCTCGCGAGCCGCGGTTTGGCCACCCCTGACCTAGTTGTTGATTTCTCTAACATCAAGTAACCCGGCATTCCTGCTCTCTCCATCCTTCCCCCACCCAAGTCGCACTAGCTTCTCGTTTTCACCCAACAAACAGCTAACAATGACCAGTTTCCCTTTACCATCATTACTTTTTTGCATATCTTTCATTCATTGTTCTCTATCTCTCTTGCCTATATCTCTCATTTCCCTTTTCACTAACTAGTCTGAAGAAGGGTCTCGACCCGAAACGTCACCCATTCTTTCTCTCCTGAGATGCTGCCTGAACTACTCCAGCATTTTGTGTCTGCCTTCTTATACTATTTTCTATCATCTTCAAGGGAATCTTCAAACCATTACATACGAGGTCAGTGCCCAATGAGCCCACATTGTACATTAATTGTATATTTACCCCAGACCTGTGTACCGTTCCTGCTCTGCCTTAGCTGGTTTGATGCCAGATGTTGGTTTAAGGTTAGCTGCCTAAGCTGCCAGATGCTGGTTTAAATCGAAGGTAGACACAAAACGGTTTGGGTACCATTGGATAGAAAAACAATTATGGGAATGCCTTTCATTTCTAGATATAGAAACATAGAATCATAGAAAATAGGTGCAGAAATACCTTCCATCCAGCACCACCATTCAATATGATCATGGCTGATCAACCAGAATCAGTAATCCATTCCTGCTTTCTCCCCATATCCCTTGATTCCGTTAGCCCTAAGAACCACATCCAATTCTCTCTTGAATACATCCAGTGAATTGGTTCTCACTGCCTTCTATGGCAGAGAATTCCACAGATATGGCAACCCTGACAATTCCTCTCCCGTTCCCTTATTTTCCCGCGATTGTTTTTTCTCATGATTAGATAAGCATCCCTCTCCTCTCTTTCTCATAGAGTGATAGAGTGATACAGCATGGAAACAGGCCCTTCAGCCCAACTTACCCACAGGCTAATATGCCCAGCTACACTAGTCCCACCTGCCCGCGTTTGGTCCACATTCCTCCAAACCTGTCCTATTCATGTACCTGTCTAACTGTATCTTAAACGTTGGGATAGTCCCAGCCTCAATTACCTCCTCTGGCAGCTTGTTCCATCCACCAACCACCCTTTGTGTGAAAAAGCTACCCCTCAGATTGCTATTAAATCTTTCCACCTTAACCTTAAACCTATATCCTCTGGTCTTCGATTCACCTACTCTGGGCAAGAGACTCTATTCCTCTCATGATTTTATACACCTCTATAAGATGACTCCTCATCCTCCTGCACCCAAGGGATAGAGTCCCGGGCTACTGTACAGCTCCCTACAGCTCACACCCTCTAGTCCTGGCAACATTGCAATAAATCTTCTGTCCCCTTTCCAGCTTGACAACATTTTCCCTGTAACATGGTGCCCAGAACTGAACACAATACTCTAAATGCGGCCTCACCAACGTCTTATACAACTGCGACATGACCTCCCAACTCTCTCTTCGATTCCCCCTTTTTGAGCCTCCTAATCGATTCGATTTAAGTTATGAAGGAAAGTAAACTGCAGATGCTGGTTTAAATCGAAGGTCGACACAAAATACTGGAGTAACTCAGCGGGTCAGGCAGCATCTCTGGAGAGAATCAGTCACATCAGTCTGAAGAAGAGTCTCGATATGAAACCTCACCCATTCCATCTCTCCAGAGATGCTGCCTGACCTGCTGAGTCACTCCAGCATTTTGTGTCTACCTTCGATTTAAGTTTAAATTGTTTCCATTAATTCCATCACATTGTCAGCGTCGCAGACCCGTGGGGTGTTGGGGAAGAAAGAAGACCAAAAATGTCAAACGCTGCAAGTTGTAACACTGGACATTTTTGTGGCATCAACTGAAAACCGTGCCCGCCCATATCCTTCACTGTTTACTTCACACTTCACAGACGAAATTAAAGGCCCCTTTGTTTTTTTAAAGGGGGTGGGACTTGGGTTGTTTTGTGCCAAATGGAAGCGAAGCGAGAAACGGGGGGAACTTGCTGAAGCCGTCTCTGCGCACACACCGACACACGGGACAATCTACACTCATACCAAGTGTAAATACTCCGTACAGAAGACCACCCGTAGTCAGGATTAAACCCGGCCGTGCAGAAGAGCCCCCATACCCGCGGATCACTGGCCCTGCAAGGCAGCAACTCTACCGTGCCGCCCACCGGAGACGCTGGGACTTGTAACCCGAGACAAGGCAGAGTCGCGGTCAGTCTCCTGCCGCAGAGTGGCTGTATATTCCAAACGGCGATGTGCTTTTTCAGGTCGGACACACGTGCAACTCTATCTCACGGACTAGACTTCCTCGCCAGCGAGCTGGACAAGCGGGTGTAAAGGTTTGCAGCAACCAAGATTCCGGGGGGCATCGAATCTGGCGAACAAATGTTGTAGAGAGGTAGAGAGGTAACAAATGCCGTAGAGAAGAAAGATATATCCTTTTTGTTGTCTGTGAGTTTGATGTGAATTTTGCAAACGGCTTTCATCACGTGTCTTTAAGAATTCGGCTTTCAACGAATGCAAAACGTAATTGAATTTCGCGCCCCCGAGGGCAAGGAAAGGCGTGTTCTGCTTCTGGTTTTTATTCACAAAATGCTGGAGTAACTCAGCAGGTCAGGCAGCATCTCGGGAGAGAAGGAATGGGTGACGTTTCGGGTCGAGACCCTTCAACCGTCACCCATTCCTTCTCTCCCGAGATGCTGCCTGACCTGCTGAGTTACTCCAGCATTTTGTGAATAAAAACCTTCGATTTGTACCAGCATCTGCAGTTATCTTCTTATATTATTCTGCTTCTGGTTGATTACTGCACAAACACCTCGTTAGTGGTTATCCCGCTCAGGTCGGAGTGAGTAGAGTAGCGATTAAATTTTGAAGTGGACCTTTTTGAAATAATAATATATTTCTTTATTTGTCCCACACCGGGGAAATTTAGTGTTACAGCAGCAAAGTGGATAGCAAGAGATCATTCATTATAAATAAAAGTAAAGACAAGGATAAATTGTCATCAATTTACTGTGTATTCCTTAACTGTTACTGTTGACTCGTCTGCTGGGAGCAGTGCTGGTTGTGCAATCTCACAGCAGCGGGAAGCAAGGACCTCCTATATCTCTCCTTCAAACACTTGGGGTGAAGGAGTCTGTCACTGAAGGAACTACTCAGTGGAGTGACAGTGTCCTGCAGGGGTTGGGAGTCGTTGTCCTGCAGTGATGTTAGCTTTGCCATCATCCTCCTCTCTCCCACCACCTGCACTGAGTCGAGGGGGCAACCCAGGACAGAGCCGGCCTTCCTGACCAGCTTGTCAAGTCTCTTCCCCTCCGCCGCTGAGATGCTGCTGCTCCAGCAGACCACTCCAGAGAAAATGGCCGATGCAACCACCGTGTTGTAGAAGGTCCTTAGGAGTGCCCCCTGCACTCCAAAGGACACGAGGCACCTCAGCAGATAAAGTCTGCTTTGGCCCTTTTTGTATAGCACATTGGTATTTTCAGTCCAGTCCAGTTTATTGGTGAGGTAAACACCCAGGTACTTATAAGAGTTCACCCTCTCGATGCCCATTCCCTGGATGTTCACCGGTGTCGGTGGGACCTGGTTGCTCCTGCAGAAATCCACCACCATCTCCCTGGTTTTCCCCGCGTTGATCTGGAGGCAGTTCCGCTGGCACCAGTCCACAAACTCCTTGATCAGTTTTCTGTACGCCCTGTCATCGTCGCCTGTGATGAGGCCGATGATGGCAGAGTCGTCAGAGAACTTCAGTAGACAGGAGTCTGCAGAGCTGTGCCTGAAGTCCGCAGTCTACAGGGTGAACAAGAATGGACTGTTCCCTGCGGAACCCCAGTGCTGCAGACCACTCTGTCCAAGACCAGGTCCTTTGTCCTCACATACTGTGGTCGGTTGGCGAGGTAGTCCAGAATCCAGGATGTGAGGTGGTGATCCACTGCAGTGCGCTCCAGCTTGACCCCCGCTGAGTCATCACGGGGGGGAGGGGGCGGGGTATCAGGCTGTGTCATCGCGGAGGCGGGCCCCTGTGTGCGTCATCGCGCGGGCGGGATCTCGGGGTTTGTCATCGCGGGGGACTGGATCGCGGTCTGCGCCCTCGAGGGGCGGGGTCTTGGCCTGCGTCATCGCGGGGCGGGGTCCCAGGCTGCGTAATCTGACGAGGCGGGGACTCGGGAAGATAGTGAAATCTTGCAGAGGCTGCAAACCTGAAATAAAGCAAAAGTCAAGAGTGTTTTATTGTCATATGTCCCAGATAGAAAAGCGAAAATAGTTAACGCCCTTCTGACAGTTGTTTCACAAATGTTGCGTTAACCATCTGGCTGTTTTCGTGTGTTTCTGTTTGATTCCTATTTTGGAGCAGGTGTTGGCAAAATGTCGTCATATTCTCCTTCTTTCTTGTATCCCTGAAACTACACCGATTGTCCAGCCTGTGCAAAATCCCAAATTTAAAAATGTCCTTGTGTTCAAGTAATCGTGATCTCACCCTTTGTTTCTTTGTCTTTCCTTCCTTAACACCAGTTTTGGCTTTAAAAGGTCTCCACTGTGCTCAGAAGGTAGACACAAATTGCTGGAGTAACTCAGCGGGACAGGCAGCATCTCTGGAGAGAAGGAATGAGTGAGTTTTCTGGTCAAGACCCTTCTTCAGACTGAGGGTCAGGGGAGAGGGGGGCACAGAGATATGGAAGGGTAAAACGAAACATCAAAATAGTTGCAGATCAAGGAAAATGTAAAGTATATCATTGTTAGCTTGGAGAAGCTGACAACAAAGCAAACAGAGATAAAATGTCAGTAAAATGTCAGTCAGACTGGTCGAGAACTGGGAAGGTAGAGAGAGGGAATTAGGGGATTGCACGTAAGGTCGTACGGTTTAAGTGCGTGATGCACGGAGTCGCTCAAGCCATCTGGAGGACATGGCAGCTTATAGCAGACACTAACAATACATGCAACAGGTACATTCTTACCTTGAAAAAAATGCCAATCTTCCCGCATCTAGCCTCTCCAACCCCTTAAGAATTTTATATGTTTCTATAAGATCCCCCCTCAGTCTTCTAAATTCCAGCGAGTATAAGCCTAGTCTATCCAGTCTTTCTTCATATGAAAGTCCTGCCATCCCAGGGATCAATCTGGTGAACCTTCTCTGTACTCCCTCTAAGGCTAGAATGTCTTTCCTCAGATTAGGAGACCAAAACTGTACACAATACTCCAGGTGCGGTCTCACCAAGGCCCTGTACAACTGCAGCAGAACCTCCCTGCTCCTATACTCAATCCTCTTGCTATGAATGCTAACATACCATTCGCTTTCTTCACTGCTTGCTGCACCTGCACGCTTGCTTTCAATGACTGGTATATTCACGTTGCATCTCCCCTTTTCCTAATCGGTCACCATTCAGGTAATACTCTGCTTTCCTGTTCTTGCCGCCAAAGTGGATAACCTCACATTTATCCACATTATATTCCATCTGCCATGCATTTGCCCACTCGCCTAATCTATCCAAGTCACTCTGCAGCCTCCTAGCATCCTCCTCGCAGCTAACACTGCCACCCAGCTTCGTGTCATCTGCAAACTTAGAGATGTTGCATTCAATTCCCTCGTCCAAATCATTAATATATATTGTAAATAACTGGGGTCCCAGCACTAATGGGACTGAAGGCTGATAAATCCCCTGGGCCTAATGGTCTGCATCCCAGGGTCCTCAGGGAGGTGGCTCTAGAAATAGTGGACACATTGGTGATCATTTTCCAATGTTTAATAGATTCATGATCAGTTCCTGTGGATTGGAGGATAGCTAATGTTATCCCACTTTTCAATAAAGGAGCGAGAGAAAACAGGGAATTACAGACCAGTTAGCTTGATTTCGGTGGAGGGAAAGACGCTGGAGTCAATTATTAAAGAGGTAATAACGATGCATTTGTATAGCAGTAAAAGGATAAGTCCAAGTCAGCATGGATTTATGAAAGGGAAATCATGCTTGACTAATCTTCTGGAAATCTTTGAGGATGTGACAAGTAAATTGGATGAAGGGGAGCCAGTGGATGTAGTGTATCTAGACTTTCTGAAAGCCTTTGTTAAGGTCCCACATGGGAGATTGGTCAGTAAAATTAGAGCACATGGTATTGGGGGTAGGGTGTTGACATGGATAGAGAATTGGTTGGTAGACAGGAAGCAAAGAGTAGGAGTAAATGGGTCCTTTTCAGAATGACAGGCAGTGGCCAGCGGAGTGCTGCAAGGCTCGGTGTTTTGGCCGCAACTGTTTACCATGTATATTAATGATTTGGAAGAGGGAATTAGAAGCAACACTAGCAAGTTTGCAGATGACACAAAGCTGGGTGGCAGTGTGAACTGTGAAGAGGATGTTAGGAGTTTGCAGGGTGACCTGGACAGGTTGAGTGAATGGGCAGATGCGTGGCAGATGCAGTATAATGTAGATAAATGTGAGGTTATCCACTTTGGCGGCAAAAACAAGGAGGCGGATTATTATCACAATGTTGTTAGGTTAGGTAAAGGGAAGGTGCAGCGAGACCTGTGTGGCCTTGTACACCAGTCACTGAATGTTGGCGTGCAGGTACAGCAGGCAGTGAAGAAAGCTAATGGCATGTTAGCCTTCATAACGAGAGGATTTCAGTATAGGAGTAAAGAGGTTCTTCTGCAGTTGTATAGGGCCCTGGTAAGACAACATCTGGAGTATTGTGTTCAGTTTTGGTCTCCTAATTTGAGGAAGGGCATCCTTGTAATTGAGGCAGTGCAGCGTAGGTTCACGAGATTGATCCCTGGGATGGCGGGACTATCATATGAGGAAAGATTGAAAAGACTAGGCTTGTATTCACTGGAGTTTAGAAGGATGAGAGGGGATCTTATAGAGACATATAGAATTATAAAAGGACTGGCTGGACAAGCTAGACGCAGGAAAAATGTTCCCAATGTTGGGGGAGTCCAGAACCAGGGGCCACGGTCTTAGAATAAAGGGGAGGCCATTTAAAACTGAGGTGAGATGGAACTTTTCCACCCAGAGAGTTGTGAATTTGTGGAATTCTCTGCCACAGAGGGCAGTGGAGGCCAAATCACTGGATGGATTTAAGAGAGAGTTAGATAGAGCTCTAGGGGCTCGTGGAATCAAGGGTTATGGGGAGAAGGCAGGCACAGGTTACTGATTGTGGATGATCAGCCATGATCACAATGAATGGCGGTGCTGTCTCGAAGGGCCAAATGGCCTCCTCCTGCACCTATTTTCTATGTTTCATGTAGTTGGGAACTGCAGATGCTCGTTTACACTGGAGATAGACACAAAGTGCTGGAGTAACTCAGCGGGACAGGCAGCATCTCTGGAGAGAAGAAATGGGTGACGTTGGGGAAGCTGGAGGGATAGACAGAGAGGAAATGCCAGGGTGATCTTAGACCTGTAACAGTCCTTGTAGCAAAGACCAGAACAAGAAAAAACAGATTATATCAGTCATAGTCATACAGCGTGGAAACAGGCCCTTCGACCCACCTTGCCCATGCCAACCAATGTGTCCCATCTCTACGAGTTCTACCTGCCTGTGTTTGGTCCATAGCACCAGGGCCTGTTTCCCTTCTGTATGACTCAATGACTATAATTGGGCCAAAGGGCCTGTTTCCAACCCTTATGTTCCTGTGACTCTATAAAAGTGTATTAATAGAAATAATATCCAAAAATCCCAAGGCGCCTGTCCACCACCATCAAAGTCCAGAACATTCTGGATTATTGAAATGTTACTGTATGAATTCGGGCGGCACGGTGGCGCAGCGGTAGAGTTGCTGCCTCACAGCGCCAGAGACCCAGGTTCGATCCCGACCACGGGCGTTGTCTGTACGGAGTTTGTACGTTCTCCCCGTGACCTGCGCGGTTTTCTCCGAGATCTTCGGTTTCCTCTCGCGCTCCAAAGACGTGCAGGTTTGTAGGTTAATTGGCTTGGTATCAGTGTAAAATTGTCCCTAGTGTGTGTAGGATAGTGTTAGTGTGCGGGGATCGCTTGTCGGTGCGGACTCGGTGGGCCGAAGGGCCTGCTTCCGCCCTGTATCTCTACATAGAAACATAGAAAATAGGTGCAGGAGGAGGCCATTTGGCCCTTCGAGCCAGCACCGCCATTGAATATGATCATGGCTGATCATCCAGAATCAGGATCCAATCTCTGCTTTCTCCCCATATCCCTTGATTCTGTTAGCCCGAAGAGCTAAACTAAAGTAAACTAAAGATATTGTCAAGCTGGAAAAGGTTCAGAAAAGATTTACGAGGATGTTGCCAGGACTAGAGGGTGTGAGGTATAGGGAGAGGTTGGGGCAGGCTGGGTCTCTATTCCTTGGAGCGCAGGAGGATGAGGGGTGATCTTATAGATGTGTATAAAATCTTGAGGGGAATAGATCGGGTAGACGCACAGAGTCTCCTGCCCAGAGTAGGGGAATCGAGGACCAGAGGACATGGGTTTAGGGGGGAGGGGGGGAAAGATTTATTAGGAATCTGAGGGATAACTTTTTCACACAGAAGGTGGTGGGTGTATGGAACGAGCTGCCAGAGGAGGCAGTTGAGGCTGGGACTACCCCAACATTTAAGGAACAGTTAGACAGGTACATGGATAGGAGGAATATGGACCAAGCTCGGGCAGGTGGGACTAGTGTAAATGGGGCATGTTGGCCGGTGTGGGCAAATTGGGCCGAATGGCCTGTTTCCAAGCTGTGTCACTATGACTCTATTCCGGTAAAGGTCAATGATTAGAATCTGCAATTTTTTTGTCCGTTGTAGATAGCGATCAATGTTGCGAAGGATAAATATTTACCCGATGAGACCACACATATAACGATTGAAATGGGAGATGAGGGACAAGCATCTCTTGCCATGGTGGACAGTGCGATCTACATCCTCAACAGCAAGAATAAACTTACAGCCAAACAGGTACGTTTAGTTCGGTTTTGTTTATTGCCACATATTGCCATATAGTCATACAGCATGGAAACAGGCCCATCGGCCCAACTTGCCCATGCCGACCAACGTGTTCCATCTCTACGGGACCTACTTGCCTGTGTTTGGTCCATACCACCAGGGCCTGTTTCCCCTCTGTATGACTCAATGACTATAATTGGGCCAAAGGGCCTGTTTCCAACCCTTATGGTCCTGTGACTCTATAAAAGTGTCTTAATAGAAATAATATCCAAAAATCCCAAAACGCCTGTCCACCACCATCAAAGTCCGGAACATTCTGCGTTATTGAAATGTTACTGTGTGTATTAGGGTGGCATGGTGGCGCAGCGGTAGAGCTGCCGACTCACAGCGCCAGAGTCCCGGGTTCGGTCCTGACCACTTTTTTTTCTTTCTTTTTTTTGATATAAAAGTTTTATTCCAAAGAAAAACATACAAACATACTAATCAAAATGTGATCAAACAAAAGCCGCCTGTATCGGCAGTTTACAAATTAAACAATTATCACATTAAAATCCCGCCATCTCTGTCGACAATATACATTCAACCCCCCGCGGCGACCAGCGTTCCCGGAAGGCCTCCAGAGTCCCCGTGGACACCGTGTGTTCCCTCTCCAGGGACACGCGGGCACGGACGTAAGCCCGGAACAGGGGTAGGCAGCCGACTTCTGTGAGGCCGTCGACTGCCCGCTGCCTGGACCCGCGAATGGCCATCTTGGCCAGGCCCAGGAGCAAACCGACAGGGAGACCCCCTCCTCCCTCCTGACCCTCCCCCCTCTGTACCGGGTGCCCAAAAATTAAAAGCGTAGGGCTAAAATGGAACCAGAACATGAGGAGCAGCCCCTTCAGATACTGGAACAGGGGCTGTAACCTCACGCACTCTGTATACAAATGGTACACGGTCTCCTCCTCGCCGCAGAAGCGACAGGCGGCAGACGAGACCGTGAACCGGCTCAAGTACCTGTTACAGGCTATAGCCTTATGCAACACTCTCCACCCCAGGTCCCCGATGTAAAGCGGGAGGACCCCCTTATTTAGAGACCTCCACTGGGGACCGCTCCCGCCATCAGGTGGTAACACGGACCGCCAGGGCGTGTCCGGACGGAAGACGAGAGCGAGGAAGTGGAGAGTGTGCAGGAGCAGCCTGTACAAAACGCGCCTCTCCGCGTCACGGAACGGCACGCTGGGCATCTGGGAAAGGCGGCTCATATTGCATGGGGCCGGCTCTCGGGAAGGGACCCGGGCCGTGGGCCCGATGAGCAATTCCGACGGAGCGGGGTTAAGCCCGGTCGGAATCGCTCCACGCACACGCCTCTCCTCGACACCCACCGTGACAGGGTGAGGACCGGCCCCCCTCACAACCACAGCACCCCCCTCCCCCTGAGGAGCAGCGCCCTGGCTGAAGGTGACCAAATTCCTGGCTCTCAGGAGATCACGGTAAAAACCAGGCAACTCCCGCCTAGCGCGCTGACTCATGCCCGCTACCGGGAGCCGTGATCCCTCCTGGAGGCAGCGCCCCCGGCAGAAAAAGTACGTGGCCAGCGAGTGCCATCTGGGAGGGCACTCGGAGTACACGTACCTCTGCAGGGTCCTGAGTCGGAGGGCCGCCACCTGAGTGCGGACGCAGACCAGCGCCTGACCGCCCTCCTCCAACGGGAGACTCAGAACCCCAGCAGAGACACAGTGGTTCCTCTCACCCCAGAAGAAGTTAACTAACCTCCTCTGTCTCATGGCGATGAAACGAGAGGACGGGACCAGAGTGGCCAGCCGGTACCACAGCAGAGAGGCCACCAGCTGGTTTATGACCAAAGCCCTACCCCGATATGATAACACACCAAGGAGGCCTGACCAGCGCCCCACACGGGCAACCACCTTCACCTCCAGCTCCTGCCAATTCGCCTGCCAAGCCCCCTCAGTGGGACTCAGGTAGATCCCCAGATAGAGGAGGTGCGTGGTGCTCCACGCAAAAACTGCCATCTCCTCCGGCAGGGAGTCCACCTGCCACTGACCCACCAAGAGCCCAGCACACTTCCCCCAGTTGATCCTGGCGGAGGATGCGGCTGAGAACACCCGCTGGCACTCACGCATCCTCCGCAGGTCAACCGGGTCGGTGAACATTAGTAGCACATCATCGGCGTAGGCCGAGAGAACCACCTCCACCCCCGGCCCCGGCAAAGCCAAACCTGCCAGCCGCCTCCGTAGGAGGCACAGGAATGGCTCCATACAGAGGGAATAAAGCTGGCCGGACATGGGGCATCCCTGACGAACCCCCCTCCCAAAGTGAATGGGAGCCAACAAAGAGCCATTGACCTTGACCAGGCACTCTGCAGCAGCGTATAGGAGCCGGACCAGGGCCACAAAATGGGGTCCGAATCCAAACGCCCGCAGAGTCCCGAGAAGGTAGTCGTGTCCCACCCGGTCATACGCCTTCTCCTGGTCAAGGGAGAGAAAGGCGACTGACTGACCAGCCCTCTGGCACAGATGGATCAGGTCCCGTACCAGATGGATATTGTCCTGGATGGACCGGCCCGGGACTGTGTAGGACTGGTCAGGGTGGATCACATGGGACAGCACGGGCCCCAGGTGATTGGCCAATGCCCGTGCAAAGACTTTGTAACCCGTACTGAGAAGAGAGACAGGGCGCCAGTTCTTCAAGAGGCGGAGATCACCCTTCTTGGGCAGCAAGACCACGACTGCCCTGTGCCACGAGAAGGGCATTTCCCCGGTCGCCAGGTTCTCCCCCAACACCTTCATATAGTCGCCCCCTAGGACATCCCAGAAGGCTCGAAGAAACTCCACAGTCAGCCCATCCAGCCCCGGAGACTTGCCCCTCCTGAGCTGGTGCAGGGCACCAGTCAACTCCTCCAGAGTTAGGGGATCATCAAGGCGCTCGGCCACCTCTTTGCACACTACGGGTAAGCCCTCCCACAGCACCCCTTGTGCCTCCCCACTAGATGTTCCTCGGAGAACAGAGTGTCATAGAACGACCAAACTGAGGCACCGATCCTCTCCGGATCCGTGACGGAGGGGCCATCGTCTGCAAGCAACTCGACAAACTGCCTGCGGGCACCTCGGCACTTCTCCAGGGAGAAGAAAAAGGGGGAGGCGCGGTCCAGATCGTTCAACATCTGGACTCGCGACCTCACATACGCGCCCCGGGACCTCCTCAGCTGCAAGTCCCTCAGTGCCCCTTTCTTCTCCTGGTACTCCTCCCACTCACACGAGTCCCCCTCCGTCTGACCCAGGCGAGACTCCGAGTCGAGCAACTCTCTCTCAAGCCGTCCGATCTTGGAGTCCTGCCCCTTGGTCGACCCCCTCGTGTAGTCCTGGCAAAACAGACGGACGTAAGCCTTCCCTACATCCCACCACTGCCTTAGGGAAGGGAAACGCCCCTGCTTTTCCCTCCACTCCGCCCAGAACTGCTTGAATGAATCCCGGAACCGGCGTTCCTCCAGCAGCCGGTTGTTGAAGTGCCAGTACGCGGACCCTGCCTGTGTGCGCGTCGGGATAAAGTCCACTCGCACCAGGCAGTGGTCCGAGCACGGCTCCAACCGCATGGAGGCTGCCGAGACACAGGACACATAAGCCTTAGACACATATACACGGTCAATACGGGAACCACCCCCCTTAAACCTGTACGAGAAGGCACCGGAGTTGGGATGGAAATTCCTCCAAGCATCTACTAGCTCAAAAGAATCCACCAACTCCCTTAATGTCTTGACCGCTGCCGGATCGCGCTGAATGCCAGAGCGATCTCTCGCCTCAAGGGTACAATTAAAATCACCCCCCAGGAAAACACACTCCCCCCGATCGATAGTGTTCAACAGCTCGGTCACTTCTTGTGTTAACCGCGTCTGCATAGCACCGCTCTTGGGTGCGTACACATTAATAAAGTGTAACGGCACGCCATCCAGGCACACGGCCAGATACAACAACCGGCCTGGTACTATGTCCTGCACCTTGACGATCTCCGGCTGGAAAGATGGGGCCAACAGGAAGGCCACTCCACTCGAAATGGAGGTGAGATGGCTCATGTAGACTCCCCCTTCCCACTCCAGGAGCCAGGTGGGCTCGTCACTAGCCACAGTGTGTGTTTCCTGCAGGAAGCTCACCGCGTACCTCCCGTCCCTCAGCACCGAGAGATGGTGAAACCTACGGAGAGACCCCCTGCCCCCATTAATATTCAGGCTGGCTATAGTGAGCTTCATTTTGAAAGCGCACAAGAACTTTTACCAGCCCCCCGTGATGGAATGGAGCCTCCCCGAGCCCTCTGCCCTTTCTTTAGGGACTTAAAAAGCTCTTGGAGCTGGCGCCGCTCATTTTTCAATACACCTGCCTCGTTCTCCTCCTCCTGAAGGATGGCATAAATGGACTGCAAGGGTACCGTCAGGTCCGACCAGCGGTCAACAGCCAGATCTGCCTTATTCCTCTTCCCTCTGCTGTCCCTCAGAAAGCTCCGGGGTTCCCAAATATCAAAAGCCGACACATGGGGCTGCGGGTGGGACAGTCCATCAACTCACTGTCGCTGGACTCCACGTCCCCTCCTCCTCCCACTCAATGTCTGAGCCCGAGTCTGGATAGTTCTGACTCCCAGCCGCCTCGCTCACCCCTCCCTGTGAGGTGGGCGGGTCGGCCACATCACCCGGTCCCTCCTCCGTCACCATCCCACCCCCAGGATCAGTGACGGGGGCAGGTACCGGTACCTCTAACTGTGGCAAGCTGCCTGGTAAATGGCCAGGCTCCTGCACACCCCCACCGCCCTCTGTAACCGGATTGGGGGCAGTGATGTCGGAGGAAGTCTCCGGGGCGGGCAGTGAGAGGGCACGTCTGGAGTCCGACCGAAGGACCCGATCCGAAATGACCCTGTCCTCCTTCGCACACAGGGCACCCGCCCCAGCACCGTCACCCAGAGAGTCCCCGTCCCCCACCACCAGGGGAACCACCTCGCTCTGGCCCTCAGGGGGCGATGTTCCCGGAGTCTCCCCTGCTCCCTCAGCCGGTGGGGCAGCACACCCCTCAATAGGACTCGTAGCCTCAACAGGGAGCATGGGCTGGGGACCCACCCCCACACTCAAGTCCCCCCCATCATTCTTCCCCTGGTCACCCTCTAAGCCAGCGGACGCAATCCCTGGGGGAACAGCCCCCTCGGGTAGTGTGTCACCACTCTCAGGTGGTCCGTGCACTACAGAGGCATCCTCCTGCCCACAGGAAGCGTGCACTGGGTGCTCTGCCTCAACAGGGGAGAAACGCCTCCCTTCAGGTCGCCCCTGACCTTCAGGGCCGTTCTCCGTGTCAGAGGACGCACGCCTCCTCCTCTTATAACCACTAGGATGCGGTGGTACAGTCAGCTCCATTGCTGAAGCCTGTTCCTCCGCCCCACCGTCTACCTCCTCATCCTGGGCCACCTTGGTAGAGCTGGCAGCCCGGGGCTTGGGACAATTCCTGCGGAAATGCCCCACCTCTTTGCATGCATGGCAGCGTGCTTGGCCCGTGTTACAAAACACGCGATAGCAGAATCCTTCCCATTCAACCTCAAAACTCCCCTCCATATCAATCCCCTGTGCCAGCTGTATGTACACGTGGCGATTGAACGTTAATACATGCTGCATCTCGGGATCATCCAACCTATGCAACAGTTTGGTGGGCCCAGACCGCACCTCCCCCAGCTTAGTTACATGTGGGAGCAGGAGCGCGTCCGGAACATAAGTGGGAACGTTGGACAGCATGACCGGCAGCACGGGCCGTCCCCATGGGTCCACCGCCATGTAAATCCCAGCCACCGTGATCCCCCTTTCCAGTGCGGTAGTCACCGACTGCTCAGTCTTTAGGATGACAACAGCCTTCCCACTGACCACCGCGCCTGCGATTATGGCCTTCTTGCCAACAGTCTCCCCCAGCGCGGTTAGCACAGCCTTGAAGGTAATGTTGCCCTGCAAGGTCACTTTCACCTCATATATACGCCCCAATGACTCATGGCCCTTAGTCACGGAGACTGCCGACTGTACGGCAGCTGCATAATTCTTAGGGGCCGCCATCTTTAGGGCGTGGAGCAAAACAAAACGTCTCAGTATTTTATAAGTCAAAGCAGTCTTTCTGCTATTGCTGCACCTCCACGCATTTGCAGCAGTTTAAAGTCTTGTGAAGGTTTTCCTGGCAAAGCAACAGAAGCAGTCTCCTCCTGATAAGATAGGGAAAAGTCCGTGCCAATCCTCCCGTCGTAGAAAATGGAGCTTCCGGAGGCTTCTTCCCCAGGTCTCGTTCGCCCTCCCGGCTTCAACGAAAATCCAATGCACTGTTGCCGTACTTACCCGGCACACCTGGACCGGGCAAAGTCGGTGTGGGAGGGAGCTTTCCGATGCTAAAGACCACAAACACCGCTCCAGACTCAGCTCCCACCAGTTCAAGTGCAACTTGGCCTTCCGCCAGCCACTGCCGCTCCTACGATTTTCAGAAACACGAACAAATCCTCCCTAATTAGAGGACTCTTTCAACAAAGAGAGTCTCTGCTTTCCGACAGAACTCCAAAAAGCAAATTCTGACTGCTTTTGTTTGTCCTCGCCAAACAAATCCTTCGAAAATAATCAAATCCTCACAGCCAGCGCCAGACACCCACGTCCGATCCTGACTTCGGGTGCTGTCTGTGTGGAGTTTGCACGTTTGTTGTGTGGGCTTGCTCCGGTTTCCTCCCACATCCCAATGACATGCGGGTTTGTAGACTGATTGGCCATTGTAAATTGCTCCTGGTGTGAAAGCAGTGGGAGAGGGCGAGATTACATAGAACTAATGGGTGATCAATGGTAGGAATGGACCTGGTGGACTATGAGGCAGCAACTCTATCAGCTTCCCCTCTGACGTGGGAACATGTACCAAGCACCCAATTCATGGCACAAAGAGTTGGGTTTAGTTTTTAGGATTGATGTGAAGTGACGTTGAAATGTCAATTCTCTAATACAAGATATGTAGGAAGGCACTGCAGTTACTGGTTTAAACCGAAGATACAAAACAAAATGCTGGAGTAACTCAGCGGGACAGGCAGCAACTTTGGCGAGAAGGAATGGGTGACGTTTTGGTATGATACATTTCTTCAGACCCTGAATTCTGAAGAAGGGTCTCAACCTGAAACGTCAGCCATTCCTTCTCTCCAGAGATGCTGCCTGACCCGCTGAGTTACTCCAGCAATTTGTGTTTATCTTCTCAATTACAAGAGCACCCTCCCCACCACCCTCCATTCTGGATTAACAACATAATTCCTAGATCACGATGACCGGAACTGGACACGATACTCAAATGCGATCTCTCCAATGTCTTGCGCAGTTGCAACATGACCTTGCTAATGTTGATTTTTATTTTCTATTTCCGTCGGCTCCTAGTTTCTCATCATGCATGAGGAATCACATGGTGGGGGGTTGACTGAAAGTGGGCCGTCAGCTAAATGCTCACTTCTCTTCGAGAAAGCACTTACTATGGCTGCCTGTTCATCGGGACCGTCTTCGGTCGTAGTTTTGTCGTAGTTTTTGGCCAGAATTCAGCCAGAGACTCCGAAGCCAAAATGGCCAACAAACTTGCAACACCTCAGCCCCAACCAAAAATCTTTATGAATGGCACCACATAATTACAGTGCTTAATCACATCAGGGTACTTAACTTCATCCCAATAAACGTATTACAGCTGCAAACCTCACGCTACATACCACAACAGAGTGGCCAGCCGGTACCACAGCAGAGAGGCCACCAGCTGGTTTATGACCAAAGCCCTACCCCGATATGATAACACACCAAGGAGGCCTGACCAGCGCCCCACACGGGCGACCACCTTCGCCTCCAGCTCCTGCCAATTCGCCTGCCAAGCCCCCTCAGTGGGACTCAGGTAGATCCCCAGATAGAGTAGGTGCGTGGTGCTCCACGCAAAAACTGCCATCTCCTCCGGCAGGGAGTCCACCTGCCACTGACCCACCAAGAGCCCAGCACACTTCCCCCAGTTGATCCTGGCGGAGGATGCGGCTGAGAACACCCGCTGGCACTCACGCATCCTCCGCAGGTCAACTGGGTCGGTGAACATTAGTAGCACATCGTCGGCGTAGGCCGAGAGAACCACCTCCACCCCCGGCCCCGGCAAAGCCAAACCTGCCAGCCGCCTCCGTAGGAGGCACAGGAATGGCTCCACACAGAGGGAATAAAGCTGGCCGGACATGGGGCATCCCTGACGAACCCCCCTCCCAAAGTGAATGGGAGCCAACAAAGAGCCATTGACCTTGACCAGGCACTCTGCAGCAGCGTATAGGAGCCGGACCCGGGCCACAAAATGGGGTCCGAATCCAAACGCCCGCAGAGTCCCGAGAAGGTAGTCGTGTCCCACCCGGTCATACGCCTTCTCCTGGTCAAGGGAGAGAAAGGCAACTGACTGACCAGCCCTCTGGCACAGATGGATCAGGTCCCGTACCAGATGGATATTGTCCTGGATGGACCGGCCCGGGACTGTGTAGGACTGGTCAGGGTGGATCACATGGGACAGCACGGGCCCCAGGTGATTGGCCAATGCCCGTGCAAATACTTTGTAACCCGTACTGAGAAGAGAGACAGGGCGCCAGTTCTTCAAGAGGCGGAGATCGCCCTTCTTGGGCAGCAGGACGACGACTGCCCTGTGCCACGAGAAGGGCATTTCCCCGGTCGCCAGGCTCTCCCCCAACACCTTCACATAGTGGCCCCCCAGGACACCCCAGAAGGCTCGAAGAAACTCTACAGTCAGCCCATCCAGCCCCGGAGACTTGCCCCTCCTGAGCTGGTGCAGGGCACCAGTCAACTCCTCCAGAGTTAGGGGATCATCAAGGCGCTCGGCCACCTCTTTGCACACTACGGGTAAGCCCTCCCACAGCACCCCTTGTGCCTCCCCACTAGATGTTCCTCGGAGAACAGAGTGTCATAGAACGACCAAACTGAGGCACCGATCCTCTCCGGATCCGTGACGGAGGAGCCATCGTCAGCAAGCAACTCGACAAACTGCCTGCGGGCACCTCGGCACTTCTCCAGGGAGAAGAAAAAGGGGGAGGCGCGGTCCAGATCATGCAACATCTGGACTCGCGACCTCACATACGCGCCCCGGGACCTCCTCAGCTGCAAGTCCCTCAGTGCCTCCTTCTTCTCCTGGTACTCCTCCCACTCACACGAGTCCCCCTCCGTCTGACCCAGGCGAGACTCCGAGTCGAGCAACTCTCTCTCAAGCTGTCCGATCTCGGAGTCCCGCCCCTTGGTCGACCCCCTCGTGTAGTCCTGGCAAAACAGACGGACGTAAGCCTTCCCTACATCCCACCACTGCCTTAGGGAAGGGAAACGCCCCTGCTTTTCCCTCCACTCCGCCCAGAACTGCTTGAATGAATCCCGGAACCGGCGCTCCTCCAGCAGCCGGTTGTTGAAGTGCCAGTACGCGGACCCTGCCCGTGTGCGCGTCGGGATAAAGTCCACTCGCACCAGGCAGTGGTCCGAGCACGGCTCCAACCGCATGGAGGCTGCCGAGACACAGGACACATAGGCCTGAGACACATATACACGGTCAATACGGGAACCACCCCCCTTAAACCTGTACGAGAAGGCACCGGAGTTGGGATGGAAATTCCTCCAAGCATCTACTAGCTCAAAAGAATCCACCAACTCCCTTAATGTCTTTACCGCTGCCGGATTGCACTGAATGCCAGAGCGATCTCTCGCCTCAAGGGTACAATTAAAATCACCCCCCAGGAAAACACACTCCCCCCGATCGATAGTGTTCAACAGCGCGGTCACTTCTTGTGTTAACGGCGTCTGCATAGCACCGCTCTTGGGGGCGTACACATTAATAAAGTGTAACGGCACGCCATCCAGGCACACGGCCAGATACAACAACCGGCCTGGTACTATGTCCTGCACCTTGACGATCTCCGGCTGGAAAGATGGGGCCAACAGGAAGGCCACTCCACTCGAAATGGAGGTGAGATGGCTCATGTAGACTCCCCCTTCCCACTCCAGGAGCCAGGTGGGCTCGTCACTAGCCACAGTGTGTGTTTCCTGCAGGAAGCTCACCGCGTACCTCCCGTCCCTCAGCACCGAGAGATGGTGAAACCTACGGAGAGACCCCCTGCCCCCATTAATATTCAGGCTGGCTATAGTGAGCTTCATTTTGAAAGCGCACAAGAACTTTTACCAGCCCCCCGTGATGGAATGGAGCCTCCCCGAGCCCTCTGCCCTTTCTTTAGGGACTTAAAAAGCTCTTGGAGCTGGCGCCGCTCATTTTTCAATACACCTGCCTCGTTCTCCTCCTCCTGAAGGATGGCATAAATGGACTGCAAGGGTACCGTCAGGTCCAACCAGCGGTCAACAGCCAGATCTGCCTTATTCCTCTTCCCTCTGCTGTCCCTCAGAAAGCTCCGGAGTTCCCAAATATCAACAAGCCGACACATGGGGCTGCGGGTGGGACAGTCCATCAACTCACTGTCGCTGGACTCCACGTCCCCTCCTCCTCCCACTCAATGTCTGAGCCCGAGTCTGGATGGTTCTGACTCCCAGCCGCCTCGCTCACCCCTCCCTGTGAGGTGGGCGGGTCGGCCACATCACCCGGTCCCTCCTCCGTCACCATCCCACCCCCAGGATCAGTGACGGGGGCAGGTACCGGTACCTCTAACTGTGGCAAGCTGCCTGGTAAATGGCCAGGCTCCTGCACACCCCCACCGCCCTCTGTAACCGGATTGGGGGCAGTGATGTCGGAGGAAGTCTCCGGGGCGGGCAGTGAGAGGGTACGTCTGGAGTCCGACCGAAGGACCCGATCCGAAATGACCCTGTCCTCCTTCGCACCCAGGGCACCCGCCCCAGCACCGTCACCCAGAGAGTCCCCGTCCCCCACCACCAGGGTAACCACCTCGCTCTGGCCCTCAGGGGGCGATGTTACCGGAGTCTCCCCTGCTCCCTCAGCCGGTGGGGCAGCACACCCCTCAATAGGACTCGTAGCCTCAACGGGGAGCATGGGTTGGGGACCCACCCCCACACTCAAGTCCCCCCCATCAATCTTCCCCTGGTCGCCCTCTAAGCCAGCGGACGCAATCCCTGGGGGACAGCCCCCTCGGGTAGTGTGTCACCACTCTCAGGTGGTCTGTGCACTACAGAGGCATCCTCCTGCCCACAGGAAGCGTGCACTGGGTGCTCTGCCTCAACAGGGGAGAAACGCCTCCCTTCAGGTCGCCCCTGACCTTCAGGGCCGTTCTCCGTGTCAGAGGACGCACGCCTCCTCCTCTTATAACCACTAGGATGCGGTGGTACAGTCAGCTCCATTGCTGAAGCCTGTTCCTCCGCCCCACCGTCTACCTCCTCATCCTGGGCCACCTTGGTAGAGCTGGCAGCCCGGGGCTTGGGACAATTCCTGCGGAAATGCCCCACCTCTTTGCATGCATGGCAGCGTGCTTGGCCCGTGTTACAAAACACGCGATAGCAGAATCCTTCCCATTCAACCTCAAAACTCCCTTCCATATCAATCCCCTGTGCCAGCTGTATGTACACGTGGCGATTGAACGTTAATACATGCTGCATCTCGGGATCATCCAACCTATGCAACAGTTTGGTGGGCCCAGACCGCACCTCCCCCAGCTTAGTTACATGTGGGAGCAGGAGCGCGTCCGGAACATAAGTGGGAACGTTGGACAGCATGACCGGCAGCACGGGCCGTCCCCATGGGTCCACCGCCATGTAAATCCCAGCCACCGTGATCCCCCTTTCCAGTGCGGTAGTCACCGACTGCTCAGTCTTTAGGATGACAACAGCCTTCCCACTGACCACCGCGCCTGCGATTATGGCCTTCTTGCCAACAGTCTCCCCCAGCGCGGTTAGCACAGCCTTGAAGGTAATGTTGCCCTGCAAGTTCACTTTCACCTCATATATACGCCCCAATGACTCATGGCCCTTAGTCACGGAGACTGCCGACTGTACGGCAGCTGCATAATTCTTAGGGGCCGCCATCTTTAGGGCGTGGAGCAAAACAAAACGTCTCAGTATTTTATAAGTCAAAGCAGTCTTTCTGCTATTGCTGCACCTCCACGCATTTGCAGCAGTTTAAAGTCTTGTGAAGGTTTTCCTGGCAAAGCAACAGAAGCAGTCTCCTCCTGATAAGATAGGGAAAAGTCCGTGCCAATCCTCCCGTCGTAGAATATGGAGCTTCCGGAGGCTTCTTCCCCAGGTCTCGGTCGCCCTCCCGGCTTCAACGAAAATCCAATGCACTGTTGCCGTACTTACCCGGCACACCTGGACCGGGCAAAGTCGGTGTGGGAGGGAGCTTTCCGATGCTAAAGACCACAAACACCGCTCCAGACTCAGCTCCCACCAGTTCAAGTGCAACTTGGCCTTCCGCCAGCCACTGCCGCTCCTACGATTTTCAGAAACACGAACAAATCCTCCCTAATTAGAGGACTCTTTCAACAAAGAGAGTCTCTGCTTTCCGACAGAACTCCAAAAAGCAAATTCTGACTGCTTTTGTTTGTCCTCGCCAAACAAATCCTTCGAAAATAATCAAATCCTCACAGCCAGCGCCAGACACCCACGTCCGATCCTGACTTCGGGTGCTGTCTGTGTGGAGTTTGCACGTTTGTTGTGTGGGCTTGCTCCGGTTTCCTCCCACATCCCAATGACATGCGGGTTTGTAGACTGATTGGCCATTGTAAATTGCTCCTGGTGTGAAAGCAGTGGGAGAGGGCAAGATTACATAGAACTAATGGGTGATCAATGGTAGGAATGGACCTGGTGGACTATGAGGCAGCAACTCTATCAGCTTCCCCTCTGACGTGGGAACATGTACTAAGCACCCAATTCATGGCACAAAGAGTTGGGTTTAGTTTTTAGGATTGATGTGAAGTGACGTTGAAATGTCAATTCTCTAATACAAGATATGTAGGAAGGCACTGCAGTTACTGGTTTAAACCGAAGATACAAAACAAAATGCTGGAGTAACTCAGCGGGACAGGCAGCAACTTTGGCGAGAAGGAATGGGTGACGTTTTGGTATGATACATTTCTTCAGACCCTGAATTCTGAAGAAGGGTCTCAACCTGAAACGTCAGCCATTCCTTCTCTCCAGAGATGCTGCCCGACCCGCTGAGTTACTCCAGCAATTTGTGTTTATCTTCTCAATTACAAGAGCACCCTCCCCACCACCCTCCATTCTGGATTAACAACATAATTCCTATATCAGGATGACCGGAACTGGACACGATACTCAAATGCGATCTCTCCAATGTCTTGCGCAGTTGCAACATGACCTTGCTAATGTTGATTTTTATTTTCTATTTCCGTCGGCTCCTAGTTTCTCATCATGCATGAGGAATCACATGGTGGGGGGTTGACTGAAAGTGGGCCGTCAGCTAAATGCTCACTTCTCTTCGAGAAAGCACTTACTATGGCTGCCTGTTCATCGGGACCGTCTTCGGTCGTAGTTTTGTCGTAGTTTTTGGCCAGAATTCAGCCAGAGACTCCGAAGCCAAAATGGCCAACAAACTTGCAACACCTCAGCCCCAACCAAAAATCTTTATGAATGGCACCACATAATTACAGTGCTTAATCACATCAGGGTACTTAACTTCATCCCAATAAACGTATTACAGCTGCAAACCTCACGCTACATACCACAACAGAGTGGCCAGCCGGTACCACAGCAGAGAGGCCACCAGCTGGTTTATGACCAAAGCCCTACCCCGATATGATAACACACCAAGGAGGCCTGACCAGCGCCCCACACGGGCGACCACCTTCGCCTCCAGCTCCTGCCAATTCGCCTGCCAAGCCCCCTCAGTGGGACTCAGGTAGATCCCCAGATAGAGTAGGTGCGTGGTGCTCCACGCAAAAACTGCCATCTCCTCCGGCAGGGAGTCCACCTGCCACTGACCCACCAAGAGCCCAGCACACTTCCCCCAGTTGATCCTGGCGGAGGATGCGGCTGAGAACACCCGCTGGCACTCACGCATCCTCCGCAGGTCAACTGGGTCGGTGAACATTAGTAGCACATCGTCGGCGTAGGCCGAGAGAACCACCTCCACCCCCGGCCCCGGCAAAGCCAAACCTGCCAGCCGCCTCCGTAGGAGGCACAGGAATGGCTCCACACAGAGGGAATAAAGCTGGCCGGACATGGGGCATCCCTGACGAACCCCCCTCCCAAAGTGAATGGGAGCCAACAAAGAGCCATTGACCTTGACCAGGCACTCTGCAGCAGCGTATAGGAGCCGGACCCGGGCCACAAAATGGGGTCCGAATCCAAACGCCCGCAGAGTCCCGAGAAGGTAGTCATGTCCCACCCGGTCATACGCCTTCTCCTGGTCAAGGGAGAGAAAGGCAACTGACTGACCAGCCCTCTGGCACAGATGGATCAGGTCCCGTACCAGATGGATATTGTCCTGGATGGACCGGCCCGGGACTGTGTAGGACTGGTCAGGGTGGATCACATGGGACAGCACGGGCCCCAGGTGATTGGCCAATGCCCGTGCAAAGACTTTGTAACCCGTACTGAGAAGAGAGACAGGGCGCCAGTTCTTCAAGAGGCGGAGATCGCCCTTCTTGGGCAGCAGGACGACAACTGCCCTGTGCCACGAGAAGGGCATTTCCCCGGTCGCCAGGCTCTCCCCCAACACCTTCACATAGTGGCCCCCCAGGACACCCCAGAAGGCTCGAAGAAACTCTACAGTCAGCCCATCCAGCCCCGGAGACTTGCCCCTCCTGAGCTGGTGCAGGGCACCAGTCAACTCCTCCAGAGTTAGGGGATCATCAAGGCGCTCGGCCACCTCTTTGCACACTACGGGTAAGCCCTCCCACAGCACCCCTTGTGCCTCCCCACTAGATGTTCCTCGGAGAACAGAGTGTCATAGAACGACCAAACTGAGGCACCGATCCTCTCCGGATCCGTGACGGAGGAGCCATCGTCAGCAAGCAACTCGACAAACTGCCTGCGGGCACCTCGGCACTTCTCCAGGGAGAAGAAAAAGGGGGAGGCGCGGTCCAGATCATGCAACATCTGGACTCGCGACCTCACATACGCGCCCCGGGACCTCCTCAGCTGCAAGTCCCTCAGTGCCTCCTTCTTCTCCTGGTACTCCTCCCACTCACACGAGTCCCCCTCCGTCTGACCCAGGCGAGACTCCGAGTCGAGCAACTCTCTCTCAAGCTGTCCGATCTCGGAGTCCCGCCCCTTGGTCGACCCCATCGTGTAGTCCTGGCAAAACAGACGGACGTAAGCCTTCCCTACATCCCACCACTGCCTTAGGGAAGGGAAACGCCCCTGCTTTTCCCTCCACTCCGCCCAGAACTGCTTGAATGAATCCCGGAACCGGCGCTCCTCCAGCAGCCGGTTGTTGAAGTGCCAGTACGCGGACCCTGCCCGTGTGCGCGTCGGGATAAAGTCCACTCGCACCAGGCAGTGGTCCGAGCACGGCTCCAACCGCATGGAGGCTGCCGAGACACAGGACACATAGGCCTGAGACACATATACACGGTCAATACGGGAACCACCCCCCTTAAACCTGTACGAGAAGGCACCGGAGTTGGGATGGAAATTCCTCCAAGCATCTACTAGCTCAAAAGAATCCACCAACTCCCTTAATGTCTTTACCGCTGCCGGATTGCACTGAATGCCAGAGCGATCTCTCGCCTCAAGGGTACAATTAAAATCACCCCCCAGGAAAACACACTCCCCCCGATCGATAGTGTTCAACAGCGCGGTCACTTCTTGTGTTAACGGCGTCTGCATAGCACCGCTCTTGGGGGCGTACACATTAATAAAGTGTAACGGCACGCCATCCAGGCACACGGCCAGATACAACAACCGGCCTGGTACTATGTCCTGCACCTTGACGATCTCCGGCTGGAAAGATGGGGCCAACAGGAAGGCCACTCCACTCGAAATGGAGGTGAGATGGCTCATGTAGACTCCCCCTTCCCACTCCAGGAGCCAGGTGGGCTCGTCACTAGCCACAGTGTGTGCTTCCTGCAGGAAGCTCACCGCGTACCTCCCGTCCCTCAGCACCGAGAGATGGTGAAACCTACGGAGAGACCCCCTGCCCCCATTAATATTCAGGCTGGCTATAGTGAGCTTCATTTTGAAAGCGCACAAGAACTTTTACCAGCCCCCCGTGATGGAATGGAGCCTCCCCGAGCCCTCTGCCCTTTCTTTAGGGACTTAAAAAGCTCTTGGAGCTGGCGCCGCTCATTTTTCAATACACCTGCCTCGTTCTCCTCCTCCTGAAGGATGGCATAAATGGACTGCAAGGGTACCGTCAGGTCCAACCAGCGGTCAACAGCCAGATCTGCCTTATTCCTCTTCCCTCTGCTGTCCCTCAGAAAGCTCCGGAGTTCCCAAATATCAACAAGCCGACACATGGGGCTGCGGATGGGACAGTCCATCAACTCACTGTCGCTGGACTCCACGTCCCCTCCTCCTCCCACTCAATGTCTGAGCCCGAGTCTGGATGGTTCTGACTCCCAGCCGCCTCGCTCACCCCTCCCTGTGAGGTGGGCGGGTCGGCCACATCACCCGGTCCCTCCTCCGTCACCATCCCACCCCCAGGATCAGTGACGGGGGCAGGTACCGGTACCTCTAACTGTGGCAAGCTGCCTGGTAAATGGCCAGGCTCCTGCACACCCCCACCGCCCTCTGTAACCGGATTGGGGGCAGTGATGTCGGAGGAAGTCTCCGGGGCGGGCAGTGAGAGGGTACGTCTGGAGTCCGACCGAAGGACCCGATCCGAAATGACCCTGTCCTCCTTCGCACCCAGGGCACCCGCCCCAGCACCGTCACCCAGAGAGTCCCCGTCCCCCACCACCAGGGTAACCACCTCGCTCTGGCCCTCAGGGGGCGATGTTACCGGAGTCTCCCCTGCTCCCTCAGCCGGTGGGGCAGCACACCCCTCAATAGGACTCATAGCCTCAACGGGGAGCATGGGTTGGGGACCCACCCCCACACTCAAGTCCCCCCCATCAATCTTCCCCTGGTCGCCCTCTAAGCCAGCGGACGCAATCCCTGGGGGAACAGCCCCCTCGGGTAGTGTGTCACCACTCTCAGGTGGTCTGTGCACTACAGAGGCATCCTCCTGCCCACAGGAAGCGTGCACTGGGTGCTCTGCCTCAACAGGGGAGAAACGCCTCCCTTCAGGTCGCCCCTGACCTTCAGGGCCGTTCTCCGTGTCAGAGGACGCACGCCTCCTCCTCTTATAACCACTAGGATGCGGTGGTACAGTCAGCTCCATTGCTGAAGCCTGTTCCTCCGCCCCACCGTCTACCTCCTCATCCTGGGCCACCTTGGTAGAGCTGGCAGCCCGGGGCTTGGGACAATTCCTGCGGAAATGCCCCACCTCTTTGCATGCATGGCAGCGTGCTTGGCCCGTGTTACAAAACACGCGATAGCAGAATCCTTCCCATTCAACCTCAAAACTCCCTTCCATATCAATCCCCTGTGCCAGCTGTATGTACACGTGGCGATTGAACGTTAATACATGCTGCATCTCGGGATCATCCAACCTATGCAACAGTTTGGTGGGCCCAGACCGCACCTCCCCCAGCTTAGTTACATGTGGGAGCAGGAGCGTGTCCGGAACATAAGTGGGAACGTTGGACAGCATGACCGGCAGCACGGGCCGTCCCCATGGGTCCACCGCCATGTAAATCCCAGCCACCGTGATCCCCCTTTCCAGTGCGGTGGCCACCGACTGCTCAGTCTTTAGGATGACAACAGCCTTCCCATTGACAACCGCGCCTGCGATTATGGCCTTCTTGCCAACAGTCTCCCCCAGCGCGGTTAGCACAGCCTTGAAGGTAATGTTGCCCTGCAAGGTCACTTTCACCTCATATATACGCCCCAATGACTCATGGCCCTTAGTCACGGAGACTGCCGACTGTACGGCAGCTGCATAATTCTTAGGGGCCGCCATCTTTAGGGCGTGGAGCAAAACAAAATGTCTCAGTATTTTATAAGTCAAAGCAGTCTTTCTGCTATTGCTGCACCTCCACGCATTTGCAGCAGTTTAAAGTCTTGTGAAGGTTTTCCTGGCAAAGCAACAGAAGCAGTCTCCTCCTGATAAGATAGGGAAAAGTCCGTGCCAATCCTCCCGTCGTAGTAAATGGAGCTTCCGGAGGCTTCTTCCCCAGGTCTCGGTCGCCCTCCCGGCTTCAACGAAAATCCAATGCACTGTTGCCGTACTTACCCGGCACACCTGGACCGGGCAAAGTCGGTGTGGGAGGGAGCTTTCCGATGCTACAGACCACAAACACCGCTCCAGACTCAGCTCCCACCAGTTCAAGTGCAACTTGGCCTTCCGCCAGCCACTGCCGCTCCTACGATTTTCAGAAACATAAACAAATCCTCCCTAATTAGAGGACTCTTTCAACAAAGAGAGTCTCTGCTTTCCGACAGAACTCCAAAAAGCAAATTCTGACTGCTTTTGTTTGTCCTCGCCAAACAAATCCTTCGAAAATAATCAAATCCTCACAGCCAGCGCCAGACACCCACGTCCGATCCTGACTTCGGGTGCTGTCTGTGTGGAGTTTGCACGTTTGTTGTGTGGGCTTGCTCCGGTTTCCTCCCACATCCCAATGACATGCGGGTTTGTAGACTGATTGGCCATTGTAAATTGCTCCTGGTGTGAAAGCAGTGGGAGAGGGCGAGATTACATAGAACTAATGGGTGATCAATGGTAGGAATGGACCTGGTGGACTATGAGGCAGCAACTCTATCAGCTTCCCCTCTGACGTGGGAACATGTACTAAGCACCCAATTCATGGCACAAAGAGTTGGGTTTAGTTTTTAGGATTGATGTGAAGTGACGTTGAAATGTCAATTCTCTAATACAAGATATGTAGGAAGGCACTGCAGTTACTGGTTTAAACCGAAGATACAAAACAAAATGCTGGAGTAACTCAGCGGGACAGGCAGCAACTTTGGAGAGAAGGAATGGGTGACGTTTTGGAATGATACATTTCTTCAGACCCTGAATTCTGAAGAAGGGTCTCAACCTGAAACGTCAGCCATTCCTTCTCTCCAGAGATGCTGCCCGTCCCGCTGAGTTACTCCAGCATTTTGTGTTTATCTTCTCAATTACAAGAGCACCCTCCCCACCACCCTCCATTCTGGATTAACAACATACTTCCTATATCAGGGTGACCGGAACTGGACACGATACTCAAATGCGATCTCTCCAATATCTTGTGCAGCAGCAACATGACCTTGCTCTGTCCCTCCCTTCCCCTCCTCCTTCCCAGATCTCCCTCTATCTTCCTGTCTCCACCTATATCCTTCCTTTGTCCCGCCCCCGACATCAGTCTGAAGAAGGGTCTCGACCCGAAACGTCACCCATTCCTTCTCCCCCGAGATGCTGCCTGACCTGCTGAGTTACTCCAGCATTTCGTGAATAAATGACCTTGCTAATGTTGATTTTTCTTTTCTATTTCCGTCGGCACTTACTATGGCTGCCTGTTCATCGGGACCGTCTTCGGTCGTAGTTTTGTCGTAGTTTTTTGCCAGAATTCTGCCAGAGACTCCGAAGCCAAAATGGTGAAAATGAGAAGCTAGTGCGATTTGGGGAGCGATAGAGAGAGAGGGAATGCCGGGGCTACCTGAAGTGATTGAAAAGTGATTATTCATAACACTGGGCTGCAAGCTGCCCAAGCGAAATATGTTTATTCTGAATAAAATTGAGTTCATCTGACTATAGGATTAATTCACCATTCTCATAGAACTGACCCCACAAACAATAACAATCTTTGAACTCACTTACATCACGGCGTTTTTTCCCTTCTTTCCGTACAAATCAAAATTAATTCATAATTTGCCACACCTCATATAATATGCAGAATTGCAGATATTCGCACACTTCAAATACGTTTTTACCCCATATATACGAGGGTGCCTAATGTAAGGATATTTCTGTGAACACTACGATACGACGCTAATAAATGTATGCACAGCCTCGGAGAATGTCAGAAGGAATTTCGCACTGTTCTTGTTTTCATAAGGTCCTCAAGTCATAAGTGATAGGAGCAGAATTAGGCCAATCTGCCCATCAAGTCTACTCCGCCATTCAATCATGGCTGAACCATCACTCCCTCCGAACCCCATTCTCCTGCCTTCTCCCCATAATCTCTGACACGTGTACTAAACTAGAATTTATCTATCTCTGCCTTACAAATATCCACTGACTTGGCCTCCACAGCCTTCTGTGGCAAAGAAATCCACAGATTCACCACCCTCTGACAAAATAAATGTCTCCTCATCTCCTTCCTAAAAGAACGTACTTTAATTCTGAGGCTGTGACCTCTAGTCCTCGACTCTCCCACTAGTGGAAACATCCTCTCCACATCCACTCCATCCAAGCCTTTCATAGATACATAGATACATAGACAATAGGTGCAGGAGGAGGCCATTCGGCCCTTCGAGCCAGCACCGCCATTCAATGTGATCATGACTGATCATCCACAATCAGTATCCCGTTCCTGCCTTCTCCCCATACCCCTTGATTCCGCTAGCCCAAAGAGCTCTATCTAACTCTCTTTTGAATGCATCCAGTGATTCTTTCGCTCTTCTGTACATTTCAATGAGCTCCCCCCTCATTCTTCTAAACTCCAGCGAATACAGGCCCAGTGCAGACAATCGCTCCAGGTACCAGGCACCAGGTACAATGTTTACAAGCTGAAAGCAGCCCTGTCTCAGTTCCTATAGGGCTCATCTGTAGAAAGCACCTTGTCCGGGAACATCACAATCTGGTTTGGGAATAGCTCTGCCCAGGACAGGAAGGCTCTGCGGAGAATAGTGCGTTCGGCTGAACGCACTATGGGAACTACACTCGCCCCCCTGCAGGACCTATACATCAGGAGGTGCAGATCCAGAGCCAGCAACATTATGGGGGACCCCTACCACCCCAGCAACGGACTGTTCCAGCTGCTATGGTCAGGCAAACGCCTCCGCTGTCACACTGTGAAAACAGAGCGGATGAGACGGAGTTTCTTCCCACAGGCCATCAGGACTGTTAACTCTCATATCACCAGGGACTAATTTAATTTACTGTATTAATTTATTTTTTGTGTTAAAATTCTTTTTTTCTATTCTGTTTTGTAGTTTAGCACATCTTGTATATGTACGTGACAAATAAACCTGACTTGACTTGTCAACTGCATAGATTTTTCATTGTCCTCTGTTCTCTGCACTGCACTCCAAAGACGTACAGGTATGTAGGTTAATTGGCTGGGTAAATGTAAAAAATTGACCCTAGTGGGTGTAGGATAGTGTTAGTGTGCGGGGATCGCTGGGCGACACGGACTTGGTGGGCCGAAAAGGCCTGTTTCCGGCTGTATATATACGATATGATATGATATGATGATATGATATTTGTGATTTTCTGATTAACAGTATGTTTACACAATGTTTACCACGTGACAGAGATTCCCTGTACACTTTTCATGTTCCCCCACATAACAGATGAAACATCCATCAGCCTTGACCATATTCTGCACACTGGCACATCACCATGCTTCTTCCCAGCAGCCACCAGGCTATTACACACTACAACCTGAGGGCAGCACAGTGGTGCCGCGGTAGAGTTGCTGCCTTGCAGCGCCAGAGACCCGGGTTCGACCCTGACTACAGGTGCTTGTCTGTACGGAGTTTGCACATTCTTCCCATGATCTGCCTGGGTTTTCTCCGAGATCTTTGGTTTCCTCCCACAGCCCAAGGGCGTGCAGGTTTGTAGGTTATTTGGCTGGCTATAAATGCAAATTGTCCCTAGTGTGCTTAGGATAATGCCAGTGTGCAGTATCACTGGTCGGCTCAGACTCGGGAGGTCGAAGGACCTGTTTCCGCACTGTATCTCAACAATAAACTAAATTTCTAAGATTGTTACATTATGCTTTGCAATACATCTATAGGTCTTATTTAAAGTACTGAATGGTACAATTTTTAGTACATCTGTGTTCAATTTTGAATAACGGCTTCATTGCGTGTCTGGCTTGTCTTCCATATCTAAGTCAACAAATAAGTAACTATGCAATGGTTTAGACACAAACTGCTGGATTAACTCAGTGGGACAGGCAGCATCTCTGGATAGAAGGAATGGGCGATGTTTCGGCTCGAGACCCTTCAGACTGAAAGTCAGGGGAGAGGGAAACGAGAGATAAGGCGTGAAAATGAGACATCAAAGGGGACAAAGCTCAAGGAAATTGTAGAATAGATCAATGTGAGTTTGGGGAAGATGACAACAAAGTGAAATTTAATCAGGAATAAATTTCTTTCACATATTCCTTCCATACAGAGATATTGCCTGTCCCGCTGAATTACTCCAGCATTTTGTGTCTATCCTTGGTGTAAACCAACATCTACTGTTCCTTCACACGCACACACACGCACACGCACGCAAACACACACACGCACACGCACACTCACACACGCACACACACACATATATATATATATAACAGATGCTTGTTTAAACCAAGGACAGACACAAAATGCTGGAGTAATTCAGTGGGACAGGCAGCACCTCTGGAGAGAAGGAATTGGTGAAATTAATTTAATCCTGATTAAATTTCACATTGTTGATCCTTGCTTTCATTCTGTTTTGTTCCGTGGCTGTACAATCTCACATTAGTCACACAGCCTGCTTTGACAATGCAAAGACCAAAACTGCACACAATACACCAGGTGTGGTCTTATGGGCCTCAGTGTGGGAAAGTGAGCCTCCCCTTTATCTGCATTTCACCCTGCATTTGTGAACTTAGCATTGAGCCTGTGCAGCGGTAGAGTTGCTGCCTTGCAGCACCAGAGACCAGGGTTCGATCCTGACTACAGGTGCTGTCTGTACGGAGTTTGTACCTTCTCCTCGTAACCTGCGTGGGTTTTCCCCGAGATCTTCAGTTTCCTCCCACACTCCAAAGACGTACAGGTTTGTAGATGAATAAATTTGGTATAAATGTAAAATTGTCCCTAGTGTAGGATAGTGTTAATGTGCGGGGATTGCTGGTCGGTGCAGACTCAGTGGGTCGAAGGGCCCGTTTCCACGCTGTATCTCTGAACTAAACTAAACTAAATGAAAAGGCTTCAATTTCAGTGATAATGAAAAGCCAAAAGAATGTGCTCATTAGAAAATTTTCAGATAGATTATTGGCTTCAAACCATTTAAAAAAAACAAACACAATCTTTCCAAACTGTTGGAACCTTTTAACCCCCAACTTGTTTGTTTATTTTGCATTTATTGCTTTAAAGCCATTAAATTGACCAGCGTTGTTTTAAAAGGTCTTTGAATATGTTTGAATATATGCAAATATTCGCAGGGGTATTCTCTGTTTCAGCTGTGTGTGGAGGAATATCTCAGATGATAATCATGTTTTAGTTGGGCAGGAAAATAACTGCAGATGCTGGTACAAATCGAAGGCATCACAAAATGCTGGAGTAACTCAGCAGGTCAGGCAGCATCTAGGAGAGCAGGAATGGGTGACGTTTCGAAACGTCACCCATTCCCTCTCTCCTAGAGGCTGCCTGACCTGCTGAGTTACTCCAGCATTTTGTGATACCTTCATCATGTTTTAGTTTGTCAGTTGTGTTTCCACCCCTAATAACCTTCAACATAACTCAATGCCTTTCTGTGAAGTAGCAGTCTCTCATAATCAGGCCCTGACCAGAGAATTATCCAGGTTTCTAACAAGAGAGCCTGCTTAGGATAAGGTATTTTGTTAACACTAACATCAGTAAAATGATAACACAGCTGTCTTTTGTCTACACTGAAGATAGACATAAAAATGGTGGAGTAACTCAACTGGACAAACAGCATCTCTGGAGAAAATGAATAGGTGGTGTTTTGGGTCAAGCCTCTACGTCAGTCTGAGAGTCAGAGGAAAAGCTTTTTCCCCAGAGATGCTGTCTGACCCGCTGAGTTACTCCAGCATGTGGTGTCTAACTCCTGTATTATATTCCTTGTATACATTTTTTGATTAAATTTAATTTTGACATGTGTAAAATTAGATACAGCGACTGGTGAATCTCCCACAGAATTGCCCTAATTTAGGTCGAGGTCATAAGTGAGCGGAGCAGAATTAGGCCGTTCGGCCCATCAAGTCTACTCCGCCATTCAATCATGGCCGATCTATCTCTCCCTCCGAACAGGCCTATTTTGCATTTATTGCATTTATTTGCACCTGATGAATTGCAGGACAAAGCATATTTCTCAGTCCAGTGATGTCAACTACTGAGATAACAACTGTTTTTTTTTAACCGCAAGTGTGATTTTACAGTTGTTGCAGGGTGTGGGATACAGAGTAAGATGTAGTCACAAATCCATACAACGGTCAGATCCAGAGTGGCTCTCCCTTGTGCCAGGCTCTTGCCAACTTGCTGTGGGCCGGTACACCTCTGCTGTGTTGAAGAACCTCAATGGCACCAGCAGAAACATATCCAAAACAGAAGAAGGGTCTCGACCCGAAACGTCACCCATTCCTTCTCTCCAGACATGCTGTCTGCCCCGCTAAGTTACTCCAGCTTTTTATGTCTATCCAAAGTAGAACTAAATTGACACTCAGAGACCAGCAGTCGAGAGCTGAGCGGCGGCACGGTGGCGCAGCGGCAGAGTTGCTGCCTCACAGCGCCAGAGACCCGGGTTCAACCCTGACTATGACAGCTGTCAATAGACAATAGGTGCAGGAGGAGGCCATTCGGCCCTTCGAGCCAGCACCGCCATTCAATGTGATCATGGCTGATCATTCTCAATCAGTACCCCGTTCCTGCCTTCTCCCCATACCCCCTGACTCCGTTATCCTTAAGAGCTCTATCTAGCTCTCTCGAATGCACTCAGAGAACTGGCCTCCACTGCTCTCTGAGGCAGAGAATTTCACAGATTCACAACTCTCTGACTGAAAATGTTTTTCCACATCTCAGTTCTAAATGGCCTACCCCTTATTCTTAAACTGTGGCCCCTTGTTCTGGACTCCCCCAACATTGGGAACATGTTTCCTGCCTCTAACGTGTCCAACCCGTTAATAATCTTATATGTTTCGATAAGATCTCCTCTCATCCTTCTAAATTCCAGTGTATACAAGCCTAGTCGCTCCAGTCTTTCAACGTATGACAGTCCCGCCATTCAGGGAATTAACCTAGTAAACCTACGCAGCACACCCTCAATAGCAAGAATATCCTTCCTCAAATTTGGAGACCAAAACTGCACAGTACTCCAGGTGCGGTCTCACTAGGACCCTGTACAACTGCAGAAGGACCTCTTTGCTCCTATACTCAACTCCTCTTGTTATGAAGGCCAACATTCCATTGGCTTTCTTCACTGCCTGCTGTACCTGCATGCTTCCTTTCAGAGTCTGCACGGAGTTTGTACGTTCTCCCTGTCACCGCGTGGGTTTTCTCCGGGTGCTCCGGTTTCCTCCCACACTCCAAACGATGTACATGTTTGTAGGTTATTTGGCTTCTGTAGTCTCGGCCTGTATCCACACTGTATCTCTGAAGTAAAGTCGAAAGCTAAATGTTTCTGCACTGAAGAGCTTTACAATTGAATGTTCCTGTTTTGTTGGAAGAGATCTGTGTAAAATTAATACACGAGTATAAGGTTCATAAAATATAAGGGCAGAATTAAGCTATATGACCCATTCATATAGTTTAGTTCAGTTTAGTTTATTGTCATGTGTTCCGGGGTGCAGTGAAAAGCTTTTGTTGCGTGCTAACCAGTCAGCAGAAAGAATACGTGATTACAATCGAGCCATTTACAGTGTATAGAAACATGATACGGGAATAACGTTTAGTGCAAGGTAAAGCCAGCAAAGTCTGATCAAGGATAGTCCAAGGGTCATCAAAGAGGTAGATAGTAGTTCAACACTGCTCTCTGGTTGTGGTAGGATGGTTCAGTTGCCTGATTACATCTAGTCTGCTCAACCATTCAGTCATGGCTGATATATCTTTCCCTCCCAACCCCATTCTCCTGCATTCTCCACGTAAACATTGACACCTGTTCAAATCAAGAACCTATCAAACTCCGCTTTTAAAGTACCCAAAGACTTGGCCTCCACAACCATCTGTGGCATTGAACTCCACAGATTCACCAACCTCTGACTAAATAAATTCCACCACATTTCCTTTTAAAAGTAACATCCTTTTATTCTGAGCTGTGCCCTCTGGTCCTACACTCTCCCACTTGTGGAAACATCCTCTCTATCTAGCCCTTTCATCATCTTTGGACACCCTGTGCGTAGGGGAGAGGGCAGGGCTGAAGATGTCCTGGTTGGGTTGCTCCTGGGCCTGGCCAAGCTGACCATCCCCGAGTCACGGCGCCAGGCAGAAGAGGGCTCTGCCCGAGCTGGCTGCCTGCCCCTTTTCTGGGGTTACATCCACGCCCGGGTGGTACTAGAGGGGTACTGGGGGACTTCCGGGACCGTTGGGCACCGCAGTGGGTGGAATGCATCCTTGACATGGATTGTAATAAAGTTGTTTAATACTCCATATATTTGCTATTTAAGACAACCTGTTTTACTTGCACGAATGTGGTGGGTTTGTTTTGAATTGTTTAGTATTGTAAATAATTAAATTGAGCTATTTCTGGAAATGCATTTGCTAATCTGTGTCTTCCTGAGGTGCTTGATCTGTGATTGTCGTAGGACCATCTGAAGAGGAGAAAAGCTCGATGGCCTGCAGGAAAGGAAAGGAACACCATGCACATCAAAGGGAGATTCTGTGCCCCTTTGCCAGGGTTACCTCCGTGCTCGGGAGGTACTAGAGAGGGACCACGCGTTGTCCACGGGCATCCTGGGGGATTTCCGGGACCGTGGGGGTAGAATGTATCCACAATAAGAATTGTATTATAGTTATTTGAATAATTTAGTGCATAAGATAATTTGGTGATTTTGTATGATGGTGGTGGGTTGGTGTGCTACCACGGTTATGGTTTGTAAATGTTATTTTATATCGTAACGGAATAAATTATTTTTGATTAAAATAAGTGAGATTCTGTATATAGTGTCCTCTGTATACAATGACCCAGATTGCTACAAGTGATCACTGCATTTGACGCTCTTAAATAAAGATGGACACAACATGCTGGAGTAACTCAGCAGGTCAGGCAGCATCCCTGGAGAGAAGGAATGGGTGACGTTTCGGGTCGAGACCCTTCTGTAGACTTTCCCTCACTCTGCTGCCTTCAGCCCTTGGAACAAATTGCCCTTAGTGTCAATGTAAATTGTCCAGAGTGTGTGTAGGATAGTGTGAGTGTGCGGGGATCGCTGGTCAGGACCCGTTTCCACACTGTATCTCTAAACTAAACTAAACTACAGTTTGCAACTGTGTATTTCTTATGGGCTTACATCCGATTCTATCTTTAGCCTGTGTCCGACAATCTGGCTATCAGGGAACCCCCTCGCCTGAGGTCATCTGTGGCCGGCCATGTTTAGTCCGGCTCCTTCTCTCTTCCAGCTTTCAGTCCTGCTCCCACCTCTGAAATGTCACCAACCCATTTCCCCAGATGCTGCCTGACCTGCTGAGTTAAGGGCCTGTCTCACTTAGGCGATTGTTTAGGCGACTGCCAGAGACTGTCATAGTCATAGCAGGTCGCCGAAAAAACGGCGACTGGACCCCATACGACAAGCTACAACAACCTACCACCTAGTCGATGTCAAGTTACGGCAAGCTACCGACAAACGGCGACCTAATCGTCGCAAGTAGGACGTCCACCTACGACCGCACCTACGAGGAGACCTACGACGAGACCTACGCCAACCTACCACCACAGAGGTGACAACCTATGACAAACGAAGTTAACCTATGTCCACACGCGACAAGCTACGACAAGCTACAATCCTGAAGACAATTCACGTTTCACCCAGTTTCCTTAGAAAAGGGGGTGTATGGTAGGGTTTCAAATCATTCTGCACCATGACTATTTGAAAGTGATGCCGTGGGAAACTACTTTGCAGATGATACTAAGCTGGGGGGTAGTGTGAATTGTGAGGAAGATGCATTAAGGCTGCAGGGTGACTTGGACAGGTTGTGTGAGTGGGCGGATACATGGCAGATGCAGTTTAATGTAGATAAGTGTGAGGTTATTCACTTTGGAAGTAAGAATAGAAAGGCAGATTATTATCTGAATGGTGTCAAGTTAGGAGGAGGGGGAGTTCAACGAGATCTGGGTGTCCTAGTGCATCAGTCAATGAAAGGAAGCATGCAGGTACAGCAGGCAGTGAAGAAAGCCAATGGAATGTTGGCCTTCATAACAAGAGGAGTTGAGTATAGGAGCAAAGAGGTCCTTCTACAGTTGTACCGGGCCCTGGTGAGACCGCACCTGGAGTACTGTGTGCAGTTTTGGTCTCCAAATTTGAGGAAGGATATTCTTGCTATGGAGGGCGTGCAGCGTAGGTTCACTAGGTTAATTCCCGGAATGGCGGGACTGTCGTATGTTGAAAGGCTGGAGCGATTGGGCTTGTATACACTGGAATTTAGAAGGATGAGGGGGGATCTTATTGAAACATATAAGATAATTAGGGGATTGGACACATTAGAGGCAGGAAACATGTTCCCAATGTTGGGGGAGTCCAGAACAAGGGGCCACAGTTTAAGAATAAGGGGTAGGCCATTTAGAACGGAGATGAGGAAGAACTTTTTCAGTCAGAGAGTGGTGAACGTGTGGAATTCTCTGCCTCAGAAGGCAGTGGAGGCCAGTTTGTTGGATGCTTTCAAGAGAGAGCTGGATAGAGCTCTTAAGGATAGCGGAGTGAGGGGGTATGGGGAGAAGGCAGGAACGGGGTACTGATTGAGAGTGATCAGCCATGATCGCATTGAATGGCGGTGCTGGCTCGAAGGGCTGAATGGCCTACTCCTGCACCTATTGTCTATTGTCTATTGTCTATTGAAATACAATAACTTCATACATCAATTTTCCGTCAAAATGTCAAGAATTTCCTTTAATGATATTGAAACAAACAAAAATTTAAAAAAGAATGCATACAAAAATATTGTAATAAACATCAATAAATTTCAATAAACTTCAAACTTTCAAACTCAAACTTTAAACGGAATACAAGTGCAAAAACATACAAAACCTAACATCATTTATGGCACACATTACACTGATGGGTGATCAGATCAAGTCTACACTTGGAATTCACCAAAGTCAGCACCGGTGACAACCTACATCACCTGGCGACAACCTACGACAGCGACTACATCAGGAGACGTCAAGCTACGTCAAACCAACAGTTGACGAAAAAATTGAAACATTTCAAAATCCAGCGGCGACCAGAAAAACGCTACGACTCTTTGGAGACGACTCACGACCGTACAGGCAACACCCCGGCAACTGAGTGGTGACAGCCTAAAAAATCGCCTAAGTGGGTCAGGAGTTTTACTCCAGCATTTTGTGTCTGTCTTTGGAATTCTGGGGAATGCAAGCCATTGAGTTCAATATGCATTGATGTATACATTCGGGCAGCATAGTAGCATGGCAGTAGAGTTGCTTCCTGACTGCACCAGACACTCGGGTTCGATCCTGACTATGGATGCTGGTGCTGTCTGTATGGAGTTTGCACGTTCTCCTCGTGACCTGCTTGGGTTTATGGCAGGTGCTCCGGTTTCCTCCCACAAGCCAAAGGCATGCAGGTCTGTAGGTTTAATCTGAATCTGAATAAGTTTATTGGCCAAGTAAATTTATAAGTTTATTGGCACACGCAAGGAATGTGCCTTGGTGCTCCGCTCACAAATGACAACACAAACATACAGTTAACAATTACGAATGAAGCATAACCACATGAAAACAATAAGGATACAACATTATGGTCTAAACGTGTGGGTGAAAATAAACCAGAGCAAAAAAGAGACGACACTTTGGTTATTGAGTATGAGAATCTATGCTATTAGCTGATATAGTTCATTAGAGATATTGATATTTTGTTGTAGATGGTTGAAGATGGTTTCTTTTGTTGTTGTTTTAGCTAATATAAAATGGATGCTTATTTTCAGTAGAAAGCAGTAAGATGGATGCTTGTGGTAGAAATGTTATCATTGGGGATGGAATGTGTTTGTCCCTTTAGGAGTGATAGGGAGTAGACAGAGGAGTATAGGGATTCTTTGTTCTCCCCTGTCTGACAGTGTGAGCCTGTGTACTGAAACAATAGAGCAAGGTCGTGCAGCTGCGAGATTGCTCGCATATAAGAGATAAAGAAAGTTTATTTCTCAGTAACAACTCCTTATATGGGTGCGTGTGAAAGTAGGGAAAGTTTTGAATCCACTCTAGGTAGATTGATGCGTTTCCCCGAAAGCATGTGACTTATATTCTTGGTTTCTGAGCATGTGACCTGTATTAATGATTTTGTTTTCTCTGTAACCATGGGAATTGTATTAGAATTGTAATTGGTCATTGATTTCTTTTTGTCACACCTTTCTTTTCTGTATAAAAAAGTAAACAATCGTGGAAAAGTTGTTCTTCCCCTCTCCTCAGTTGAGATCTTTTCAGACACTAGTATTGTGGCTGGAGATCCTCACAGGAAGAACCCCACTGTGGAATAAATCTGATGTGCTCATCCAGTATTACGTGTGTTATTCAGACTGAAGGTAAAGAACTTGAATTATCAAGTGGAGCTACTACTCGTGGAAAAAAAGCTGGTTTTATGTCTGGCTGTGGCTGCTCCGACAGTCCAGAGTCCCCTTCCAGAGGGAAGTGCTTCGGCTTTGGTAAAAAAAAAATGCTTTGCTAAAAATATTTTCTTTGGTTAAAAAAAAGTAAAATTGTCTGTAGATTATTGTTAGCACACGTGGTGAACGCTGGCATTTCCGCACTGTATCTCTAAAGTCTAAACATCATCACCATTGTTCTGATGTCCATCTTACCCGTACATTTTTACCATTCCTAATTCAAAGAGATAGCATAAGCATTGCTTTTGCACTGGAGCAAATTCTTAAAGGACTCTCTACCCCTTTAAGAATTTGTTCCAGTGAAAAAGCAATGTGCCCACACAGCAGAGTTGACTGTAAATTTAGAAACATAGAAAATAGGTGCAGGAGTAGGCCATTCGGCCCTTCCAGCCAGCACCACCATTCAATGTGATCATGCGTGGGTTTTCTCCCACACAGCAAAGACATGCAGGTTTGTAGGTTAGTTGACATCAGTACAATTGTAAATTGTCCCTCGTGTGTGTAGGATAGACAATAGACAATAGGTGCAGGAGGAGGCCATTCGGCCCATCCAGCCAGCACCGCCATTCAATGTGATCATGGCTGATCATTCTCAATCAGTACCCCGTTCCTGCCTTCTCCCCATACCCCCTGACTCCGCTATCCTTAAGAGCTCTATCCAGCTCTCTCAGTAGACTGAAGCACATGTTTCCGCGTTGTTTCTCTATATCTATAAACTGGAAGTTAAACACACTGTGGAGAACGGAGTGATATCTTCTGCTGATAAGGTCAGATAACAAAAGTTGGCAGGAGTTTTTAGTTTTATCTAGTTTAGTTTATACAGCGCAGAAACAGGCTCTTTAGTTGTATTTAGTTTATATTATACAGCGCAGAAACAGGCTCTTCGGCCCATCGAGTTCGCACCGACCACCGATCCCTGCACATTAATACTATCCTACACTAGGCATATTTTTTAAATATTGATACCAAGCCAATTAACCCTACAAACATGCACATCTATGGAGTGTGGGAGGAAATCCATGCGGGTCACGGGGAGAAAGTACAAACTCCGTACAGATGTTCAAGGAAAGTCTTTCCCCTGACTCTCAGTCTGAAGAAGGGTCTCGACCCGAAACGTCAACTATTCCTTCTCTCCGGAGATGCTGCCTAACCCGCTGAGTTACTCCAGCTTTTTGTGTCTATCTTCTATTATTTAAAACGGCCCGCAGCCAGGATCGAACCTGGGTCACTGGCGCCGTAAGAGCTACGAGGCAGCAACTCTGCCGTTGCACCTCCATGCCGCCTCTTGTGTAGCATAAACAACCTGGGTCAAATGGTGAACATTTGTGTAATTGGCCTTTGCAAAAACCATGACAGACTTACCATTGATGATCAGCTGGTAGGTGGTTGGTTCGACTGACTTGGTTTTCCACGCTGCATGTGTAATAGCCAGAGTCTGATCCCTCTGCGTTCCAAATGGTAAAAGTTACATTTCCATCAGACAGGGACTGCCATGGGGTCACTGGGAGAACAACCCCTTCTCTGATCCACAGAATGGAAGTAGCTCTCCCTCTCTGCACCGTGCAGTTCAGCACAGCCATGTGGGTCTCAGGGTTGTATTCACTGGAGATGGACGGTGTGGAGGGAGGATCTGGAGAACAACAGAGTCAATGAGCCACGGCACAAAATCCTTTTTTTTTACCTCAAGTATACAAAAGTAATTGCAGATTTATTAAAGGGATCTGCAAGAGTCACTGCCTCAAAAAGGCAGCCAGCATCATCGGAGACACACACCACCCTGGCCACGCTCTGATGCCTTCTGAGGAGGTGGAGGTGTCGACCGGCTTTCTTGGCCTTTGCTTCGATGTGGGGGTCCAGGACGAGGTGCTGGTGATATTTACTCCGAGGTACTTAAATTTTTCAACCATCTCTACTTTGGCGCCATAACTGCAGACTGGGGCATGTGAACCACTTCCTTTCTCAAGTCGATCACTATCTCCATTGTCTTGCGGACATTGAGGGAAAGGCTTTATTCACAAAATGCTGGAGTAACTCAGCAGGACAGGCAGCATCTCGGGAGAGAAGGAATGGGTGACGTTTCGGGTCGAGACCCTTCTTCAGACTGATGTCAGGGGGGCGGGACAAAGGAAGGATATAGGTGGAGGCAGGAAGATAGAGGGAGATCTGGGAAGGAGGAGGGGAAGGGAGGGACAGAGGAACTATCTCTCTTGGAGAAATCGATGTTCATGCCACTGGGCTGCAAACTGCCACGGCGAAATATGAGGTGCTGTTCCTCCAATTTCCGGTGGGCCTCACTATGGCATTGGAGGAGGCCCATGACAGAAAGGTCAGACTGGGAATGGGAGGGGGAGTTGAAGTGCTCGGCCACCGGGAGATCAGTTTGGTCACTGCGGACCGAGCGCAGGTGTGCAGCGAAGCGATCGCCGAGCCTGCGCTTGGTTTCGCCGATGTAAATAAGTTGACATCTAGAGCAGCGGATGCAATAGATGAGGTTGGAGGAGGTGCAGGTGAACCTTTGTTTCACCTGGAAAGACTGTTTGGGTGCTTGGATGTGAAAAGAAAGGCTGTTGTCTTGATACCAGGTCACGAGGTTCTCACCCCCATCTCTCTCACACCCCATTTAGGACTATGCCCTCGAGGTTACGTTGACATTTCTCAAACATCTTCCCACAATAGAATGATTCACATTTCTCAGCCACCATCTGCCATCAGCCTGATTACATTCTTTTCGTCTCTACATCCTTTCTCCTCATCGGCGAGGCCAAGCACAGGCTCAGCGATCGTTTCGTTGAACACCTCCGCTCAGTCCGTCTTAACCTGCCTGATCTCCCGGTGGCTCAGCACTTCAACTCCCGCTCCCATTCCCAATCTGACCTTTCTGTCCTGGGCCTCCTCCACTGTCAGAGTGAGGCCCAGCACAAATTGGAGGAACAGCACCTCATATTTCGCTTGGGTAGTTTACACCGCAGCGGTATGAACATTGACTTCTCTAACTTCAGATAGCCCTTGCTTTCCCTCTCTATCCCCTCCCCCTTCCCAGTTCTCCCACTAGTCTTACTGTCTCCGACTACATTCTATCTTTGTCCCGCCCCCTCCCCTGACATCAGTCTGAAGAAAGGTCTTGACCCGAAATGTCACCCATTCCTTCTCTCCAGAGACGCAGCCTGACCCGCTGAGTTACTCCAGCATTTTGTGTCTACCTTATATTCTTTTCATGTCTATTAATGACATTCCATTGGCTCTCTCTACACCACGCTGTCTCGGCAAGGCCACCAGCATCATCAAAAACGAGTCTAACCCTGAACGCTCCCTCTCCCATCAGAAATGAGATACAGAAATGTGAAACACATATCTCCAGATTCAGGGACAGTTTCTTCCCAGCTGTTATCAAGCAACTGAACCATCCTATCACCATCTAGAGTGGTCCTGAGCTACCATCTACATCATTGGAGACCCTCGGACTGTCTTTATTCAGACGTTACTAGCTTTATCTTACACTAAACATTATTCCATTTATCCTGTAAGTGTACACTGCACAGATGGCTTGATTGTAATCATGTATAGTCTTTCGGCCGACTGGATAGCACGCAACAAAAAGCTTTTCACTGTACCTCGGTACACATAACAATAAACTAAACTAAACTTCACAGATCAATGTTTCCAGGTCTGCTCATTTTCAGATTTAGGGATTACATCACATAAACTTAAATCCCAATTATTAAATTGTGTTCAAGAAAATAGTCATCGGAGTAGGGTCGTCACCTGAAATTGGAGAATACAATGTTCATACATTAGCTTGTAAGCTCCAGTCAAGTCCAATAATCAATCTTTCACAAAATGCTGGAGTAACTCAGCAAGTCAGGCAGCATCTCGGGAGAGAAGGAATGGGTGACGTTTCAGGTCGAGACCCTTCTTCAGACTGTTTACGTCACCCATTCCTTCTCTCCCGAGATGCTGCCTGACCTGCTGAGTTACTCCAGTATTTTGTGAATAAATACCTTCGATTTGTACCAGCATCTGCAGTTATCTTCTTATATTATATATCAATAGACAATAGACAATAGGTGCAGGAGTAGGCCATTCGGCCCTTCGAGCCAGCACCGCCATTCAATGTGATCATGGCTGACCATTCTCAATCAGTACCCCGTTCCTGCTTTCTCCCCATACCCCCTGACTCCGCTATCCTTAAGAGCTCTATCTAGCTCTCTCTTGAATGTATTCAGAGAATTGGCCTCCACTGCCCTCTGAGGTAGAGAATTCCACAGATTCACAACTCTGACTAAAAAAGTTTTTCCTCATCTCTGTTCTAAATGGCCTACCCCTTATTCTTAAACTGTGGCCCCTGGTTCTGGACTCCCCCAACATTGGGAACATGTTTCCTGCCTCTAACATGTCCAACCCCTTAATAATCTTATACGTTTCAATAAGATCCCCTCTCATCCTTCTAAATTCCAGTGTATACAAGCATAGTCGCTCCAGTCTTTCAACATATGACAGTCCCGCCATTCCGGGAATTAACCTAGTAAACCTACGCTGCACGCCCTCAATAGCAAGAATATCCTTCCTCAAATTTGGAGACCAAAACTGCACACAGTACTCCAGGTGCGGCCTCACTAGGGCCCTGTACAACTGCAGAAGGACCTCTTTGCTCCTATACTCAACTCCTCTTGGCGGCGCGTGCAGACGCAGCGGCCCCACGCTCTCCCGATTTTTCGAGTGTTTTTAATGTTTCCTCAAGTTCGTCAAGTTTGTTAAGTTTGTTAAGTAGACAGTATAGTCGTGAGTTCTTGCTGGACAAGAAAATAACAACATCAACAACACTGGACGCTACGCTTGCAGAGGAACTTAGCGGCCTCAGAATACTCTGCCTGACCTCGGCCTCGAGTGCTGCCCCCCGGCTGGAAAGGAGACGCCGCATGCGGTGTGAGAGGAAGCAGAAGAGGGGTAAGTGCGGAGGCATCCGGGCTAGGCTAGCGGCTAGCCCACACAGACCGGCTATTCCGAGCATGCTAATGGCTAATGTACGCTCACTGGACAATAAAATGGACACTATAAGACTTCTCCGGTCGACCCAGCGTGAGGTGAGGGAATGCTGTGTTTACGTTTTCATGGAAACATGGCTTAATGACAACATCCCGGACTCCGCTGTTCAGCTCGACCGGCTAACATGCTACCGATCGGACAGAGCTACGGTTAGCGGGGGGAAGACTCGCGGCGGCGGTGTGATTGTTTACATCAGTGATGCTTGGTGTCGGGACGCTGTGTTGGTCTACAAACACTGTTCACCGCTGGCGGAGTTTATGTTTGTGAAGTGCTGGCCTTTCTACCTCCCGAGGAAGCTAACAGCTATCCTGTTAGTCGCTGTTTACATCCCTCCCAGTTCCAACAACAAGGACAGAGAGGAGGCACTCTGTGAACTGTACCGGGCCATCTCTGAGCAGCAGACAGCACACCCAGATGGCTTTCTCATCGTAGCTGGGGACTTCAACCATGCTAACCTAAAAACTGTCATGCCTAAAGTATACCAGCATGTTGATTTCCCAACACGAGAAAACAACACCTTGGACCTTGTTTACACGACCATCAAAGGAGCATACAAGGCTTCCCCCCTCCCCCACATCGGCCTCTCTGATCACCTCACCGTTCTGCTGAAACTGGCATACAGACTCCGGGTGAAAGTCACCAAACCGGTTTCAAAAGAGGTACGTGTGTGGTCAGAGGACAGCACAGCTGCACTCCAAAACTGCTTTGAGACTACAGACTGGGACATGTTCAAGCAGGCAGCAACATACAACAACACAACCAACATTCAGGAATACACAGAGACAGTTACAGGCTACATCACCAAATGCATTGATGATGTGACCCACACCAGAGCCATCACCATCCGGGCTAACCAGAAGCCATGGCTGACAGGGGAGGTCCATGGGCTGCTGAGGGTCCGCAACGTTGCCTTCAGAGAGGGCAATCCAGCAGGTCTCAGAGCAGCCAGGGCCAACCTTTCCAGTGGCATCAGGAAAGCCAAACAACACTACACCCGGCGTATCACAGCCCACTTCAGTGGCAGCAGAGACACACGGAGCCTGTGGAAGGGTATTAGGACTATCACGGACTACAAACCCTTACCACAGACCTGTGACAGTGACACCTCTCTCCTGAACGACCTCAACGGCTTCTTCGCACGCTTTGAAGCACAGAGCAACACACCTGCGCAGAAAACAACTCCCCCCCCGAACGACCAGGCTATTTGTCTGTCTCCAGGCAGTGTGAGGAGCACACTGTTAAGGATTAACACCCGAAAAGCTTCTGGACCTGACAACATTCCTGGTCGTGTGCTAAAAGACTGCGCAGCTGAGCTCACAGATGTCCTCACAGACATCTTCAACATCTCCCTGAGCCAGGCTGTTGTTCCCTCGTGCTTCAAAGAAATCACCATCATACCTGTGCCCAAGAAGTCTTCTCCATCCTGCTTCAACGACTACTGCCCAGTAGCGCTGACTTCAACCATCATGAAGTGCTTCGAGAGGCTGGTCATGAAGCAGATCAGATCCAACCTCCCCCCCTCCCTGGACCCGTTTCAGTTTGCATATCGAGCTAAGCGGTCCACTGAGGATGCCATCTCCTCTGCTCTACACCCAGCCCTCACCCACTTGGACACTAAAAACTCATATGTTAGGATGCTGTTCATAGACTTTAGCTCAGCATTCAACACCATCATCCCCCAGCAGCTGGTTTGTAAACTAACAAATCTGGGCCTCAGCCCCCTTCTCTGCAACTGGCTGCTGGACTTCCTCACTGCCAGACCCCAGTCTGTACGGGTCGGCAGCAACACATCGGACACCATCACGCTGAGTACGGGGGCCCCACAAGGATGTGTGTTAAGCCCCCTGCTCTTCACCTTGCTGACCCACGACTGCACACCCACCCACAGCTCCAACCACTTCGTCAAGTTTGCGGACAACACAACCGTGGTGGGTCTCATCAGCAACAACGACGAGACCCACTATAGGAAGGAGGTGAACCAGCTGGTGCACAGACAACAATCTCTTCCTGAATGTGGAGAAAACAAAGGATATTGTTGTCGACTTCAGGAGAACGCACACCCAACACCCCCACCCACTGACCATCAATGGTGCTGCTGTGGAGTAGGTGAGCAGCACCAAATTCCTGGGGGTGAACATCACCGAGGATCTCTCCTGGAGCAACAACACCACGTCCATCGCCAAGAAAGCCCAGCAGTGCCTCTACTTCCTCCGCAAACTGAAGAGAGCGGGAGCCCCCACACCCATCATGTACACTTTTTACCGAGGCGCCATCGAGAGCATCCTCAGCAGCTGCATCACTGTGTGGTTCGGAAGCTGCACAGCCTCCAGCCGTAAGACTCTGCAGCGCATAGTGAACACTGCTGAGAGGATCACTGGTGCCTCACTCCCAACACTCCTGGTCCTTTACACCACCCGCCTCACCCGCAAAGCACTGAGCATTGTGGGTGACCCCTCCCACCCCTCCAACAGCCTCTTCACCCTCCTGCCTTCAGGGAGAAGGTTTCGCAGCCTGAGGTCGAGCACCACCCGACTAAAGAACAGTTTCTTCCACCAGGCTGTCAGGATGCTGAACTCTCTCCCCTCCCTCCCTCCCTCCTCTCTCCCCTGCCCCCATTGGACCTGGACTTTAACAACCCACACACACGCACATCCAGCACCAGACACTTTTTTTTTTAACGCTGCTATGGACAGGCTTTGCACTACTGTTCATTATTTTTTTATTGTAATATATTCAACTTCATCTTTTTTTCATTGAAGTGACTATATTTTATATTGATTGTTGTTTGCTGTGCCTTTTTAATTTTAACTTAATTTAATGCACTTTATTCCTCGGGATTGTGGGAAACGGTATTTCGATTTTCTGTCTGTGTAAACTAACTGGAAATTGACAATAAAGTTGACTTTGACTTTGACTTTGACTCTTGTTATGAAGGCCAACATTCCATTGGCTTTCTTCACTGCCTGCTGTACCTGCATGCTTCCTTTCAGTGACTGATGCACTAAGACACCCAGATCACGTTGTACGTCCCCTTTTCCTAACTTGACACCATTCAAATAATAATCTGCCTTCCTATTCTTACCACCAAAGTGGATAACCTCACACTTATCCACATTAAACTGCATCTGCCATGCATCCGCCCACTCACACAACCTGTCCAAGTCATCCTGCAACCTCAAAGCATCTTCCTCACAGTTCACACTGCCACCTAGCTTTGTATCATCAGCAAATTTGCTAATGGTACTTTTAATCCCTTCATCCAAGTCATTGATGTATATTGTAAATATCTTTCACTATGCCACTTGGGTATCTTAGAACCCGATGGTATGAACTTTAAACTCTCAAATTTCAAGTAATAACTCAGTGGGCCAAAGTGTCTATATCTCTGAACTAAACTTGACTTAATTGAGCTTAAAGGCAATTAATAAATGGAAAATGCCTCAGCACACTGTCACCATTTCATTGAAATAATAACAAACTCTATGGCTACTTACCAATGATTTCAAGATTTAGAATTCTGGTCCTCTGTGGGTCTAAGTCCACCATCATATTATAGTGGCCACTGTCTGATTTTCTGACATCTTTTAATTGAAATGATCCATTTGATATGTTAACTTTAATTCGATTCTTGTACTTTTCATATATGATGAGATTTCCTTCAAGCACATCAGTAATGTGGAGAACCCTGCTGGAATCTGAGAAGTCCCAGTGCAAATTATTGAATTTCTTATCAGTTCCAGGGAACGAAACAGAGGAACCTGTGGCGGCCAACTTGCTGTCACTTGTCCACTGAGCTGCAAGACAATAAATTAATTCAAACAGTATCACACCTGATATATGTCGGAAGGAACTGCAGATGCTGATTTAAACCGAAGATAGAGACAAAAAGCTGGAGTAACTCAGCGGGACAGACAGCATCCCTGGAGAAAATGAATAGGTTTCGGTCGAAACCCTTCTTCGGACTCCTGAAGACTCCAGTCTGAAGAAGGGTCTTGACCCGAAACATCACCTATTCCTTTTCCCCAGAGATGCCGTCTGACCGCTGAGTTACTCCAGCTTTTTGTGTCACACCTGAGGTAGATTAACACAAACACGTAGATGTTCAGTGTTTACCTTAGCTACCACACAGCTACTAACAGTAAAGAAAGAGTTTCCACATTGGGTGGGGCATTGAGTACAAGAGTCAAGAGGTCAGGTAGGGCGGCACGGTAGCGCAGCGGTAGAGTTGCTGCTTTACAGCGAATGCAGCGCCGGAGTCTCAGGTTCGATCCTGACTACGGGTGCTGCACTGTAAGGAGTTTGTACGTTCTCCCCGTGACCTGCGTGGGTTTTCTCCGAGATCTTCGGTTTCCTCCCACACTCCAAAGACGTGCAGGTATGTAGGTTAATTGGCTGGGTAAAATGTAAAAATTGTCCCTAGTGGGTGTAGGATAGTGTTAATGTACGGGGATCACTGGGCGGCACGGACTTGGAGGGCCGAAAAGGCCTGTTTCCGGCTGTATATATATGATGATATGATATGATAGGTTGCAGCTTTACAAAACCATTGATGGGCCACATTTGGAGTATTGCACGCAGTTCTGGTCGCACCTTGTACAGGAAGATTGGAGAGGTTTCCGAGGAAGTGCAGAAGAGATTTACCACAATGGTACTTGGATCAGAGAGTATTAGCTATCAGACGAGAATGGACAAAGTTGGATTGTTTTCTGTGGCGCGTCAGAGGTTGAGGAGAGACCTGATTGAAGTGTCTTAAATAGTGAGAGGCATTGATAGGGTAGAGTCAGAACCTTTTCCCCCCAGGGTGGAAATGTCAAAGACTAGAGGACATAGCTTTAAGGTGAGGGAGGCAAAGTTTAAAACAGATGTGTAGGGCACGCTTTTTGACAACACCCTCTCCCTCAATGTTAACAAGGCAAAAGAGCTAGTAATTGACTTGAGGAAGCATGGCGCAGCACGTGTCCAATCAGCATCAATGGGGCCAAAGTGGATATAGTTAAATCTTTAAGTTCTTGGGTGTATATGGCAGCACTGTGATGCAGCGGTAGAGTTGCTGCCTCACAGCGCCAGAGACCCGGGTTCCATCCTGACTAAGGGTGCTGTCTGCACGGCGCTTTTACATTCTCCCCGTGACCAGCGTGGGGTTTTCTCCGAGATCTTCAGTTACCCCTCACACTCCACAGACTTGTAGGTTTGTAGGTTAATTGGCTTGGTGTCAATTTAAATGATCCCTAGTTTGTGCAGGACAGTGTTAATGCGCGGGGATCACTGGTTGGTGCAAACTCGGTGGGCCGAAAGCCCTGTTTCCTCGCTGTATCTCTAAACTGAACAAAACTAAACTAAATATCTCCAACCATTTTTCCTGGACTAACCAACCACATTGAAGATTAGGGATTTTCATTAAAAATGAAAATGAAACATTGAAAATTGAAGACCAAAGTAGCACACAAGCACCTCCACTTCTCCAAGCGACAAACGACAAGATCAGTTTATCTCAAATAACTCTTATCAATATCTACAGATGCACAGTGGAAAGTATACAATCAGGTAGTAAATTCAATTCTTTTTTCTCTCGGTCATCGGCAGTTGAGGGAATACCTGATAGAAGTTTGTAAAATTGTGAAAGGGATAGATAGACAGACAGAACCTTTATTCCTAGCGTGGAAATGTCAAAGACTGGTAAACTAGACTGGTCCAGGAACGCTGAGGCCCTGTACAAGAAGGGACAGAGCAGGCTGAACTTTTTGCGAAGGCTCCGCTCCTTCAACATCTGCGGTAAGATGCTGCAGATGTTCTACCAATCGGTGGTGGCCAGTGCCATCTTCTCCGCTGTAGAGCGCAGGGGCAGCAGGGCGAAGGCCGTGGACTAAACTAGAATTAACACTCATCAAGAAGGCTGGATCCGTCCTGGCGGCGGAGTTGGGTTCATGGGAGATGGTCTTGGAGAGGAGGATGCATCTCAAACTGCAGAGCATCTTGGACAATAACAGCTCACCCCCTCCATGACACACTGGTCAACCTGAGGAGCACCTTCAGCAACAGACTGGTTCCACCAAGTGGCAGTAGAGAACGCCACAGGAGATCCTTTTTCCCGTGGCGATCAAACTGTACAACTCTTCCCCCTTCCATCATGGAGCTGACTGACTCCCCTCCCCCCTTCCCCCTCCCCTCCGTCAACACCCCCGCTCCCCCCTCCTCGATCTTTGTACATCCCCAATCCTCCAATTTCATGCTTCATGTATTATGTGTTTTATGACTGTTGGCACACCAATCTCCCTCCTGGGATAAATAAAGTTCAATGGTATGGTATGGTCGAGAGTTGAGCGTGAAGGTCAGATGGGGAAAGTTTCACGAAGAAGGGTTAATTTAATGTGGGATCATGTTTGATACAGACATCAGGTCCTAACATCAAGGACCTGTTCCTACGCTCCACTGTTTTATTTAGAATTATATTTCCATAGATGCATTTTCATTTTTCTTCCAAATTAAACAGCTCTTGAGCCAGATTGCAGCCACCGCCTCCTTACAGAGACTCAGAACTAATTTTACCTGAAACTCTTTGGCTGAGAAGCTGCAGAAGGCAGAGGAAAGAGCAGTCAAAGGTCTTCATTATATGCCACTGTCAGCTTATTCAAATAACGCAATAGGGTCGAGAAGGTAGCATGGTGACTTCATCTGAGAACTGAGAGAAGGAAAAGGAGCAGTATATCACATATAATACACGTTATAATTTATATTTATATTTAGATGAGAGAAACTCAGTGGGTCGGGCATCTGTGGAGGGAGGGGACGGATAGTATTTCGGGCGGGACCGTTTTATTGATGTGGGCAGTGTGGTTGATATGTTTTACATGGGCTTCTACAAGGACCCACACACGGAAGACTGGTTGAAAAGGTAGGAGCCCATAAGATACGACGTCGTCGTTCTCAATCAAAATACTAGTGCGGTAAAGGAGACAAAGGTGGAGATGCAAGGAACTACATCTCCTTCTGCATCAACTGCATCTGAACAAAACCATGCTTTCATTTCACTGCACATCTTGTATGAGCATGTGACAAATAAACTTGACTTGACTTGACTTGGACTATCCCTGATCAGCCCTTGTCCATCTGAATGTATGTGTACCCTGTCCCTCAGAATACTCTCCAGGTACTTTCCAACTACAGATGTTAAGCTCGCCAGCCTATAGTTCCCAGCCTTTTCCCTGCAGGCTTCTCGAATCGGGCTACAACATTTGCCACCCTCCAGTCTTCCGGCACCTCTCCTGCATTTAATGACGACTTGTAAATTTCTGCCCGCGCTCCTGCAATTTTCACTCGAGCTTCCTACAGTGTTTTTGGATATATCTGATCAGGCCCTGGAGATTTGTCCACCTTCATACACGTCAGGACCTTCAGATCCTCTTCCACTGTAACACTGACTGTTCTCGAGACATTTCCATTGACTTCCTCAAGTTCCTCAGTCCTCCTGTCTTTCTCCACGGTAAAAACAGAGGAGAAATACTCATTGAGGATCTTGCCCAACTCCTGTGGCTCCACACAGAGTTGACCACTTTGATTCCTGAGGGGTCCCACTCTCTCTCTCTCCGGTTACCCTTTTTCCCCTTTATGTAAAATCTCTGGGGATTATCCTTAATGCTATCCACCAGAGCTAACACGCGTCCCATTTTTTCCCTCCTGATTTCCTCGTTTAGCTTGCTCCTTGGTTCCCGAAACTCCTCCAGTGATACACTTGATCCCAGCTGCTTATACCTGGCCCATGCCTCCTTACTCTTGACCAGAGCCTCAATTTCCCTAGTCATCCAAACTTCCTTCCGCTCAACCTTGCTGTTAACACTTCAAAGACGTAAAGGTATGTAGGTTAATTGACTGGGTAAATGTAAAAATTGTCCGTAGTGTGTGTAGGCTCGTGCTAATGTGCGGGGATCGCTGGGCGGCATGGACTCGGTGGGCCGAAGGGCCTGTTTCCGCGCTTAATCTCTAAATCTAAAAAAAAAGGATGTTGCTAGAACATTAAAGAGGATGTTGCCCGGACTAGAGGGTATGATCTATAGGGAGAGATTGAGTAGACTAGTCCTTGGGGAGCAGGAGGATGAGGGGTGATCTTGTTGATGTGTAAAAATCATGAGAGGAATAGATCGGGTAGCTGTGCAGAGTCTCTTGCCCAAAGTGAGCAAATCGAGGACCAGAGGACATAGGTTTAAGGTGAAGGGGAAAAGATTTAATAGGAAACTGTGGGGTAACTTTCTCAGGCAAAGGGTGGTGGGTGTATGGAACAAGTTGCCAGAGGAGGTAGTTGAGGAAGGATTTATCCCAACGTTTAAGAAACAGTTAGACAGGTACATGGATAGGGCAGGTTTGGAGTGATCTGGCCCAAACGCAGGCAGGTGGGACTAGTGTAGCATGGACATTGGCGAGTGTGGACAAGTTAGTGTGAAGGGCCTGTTTCCACACTGTATCACTCTATGGTTCTATGATTCTATGACCAAGATGTTCCATCTACTCTAGTCCTACCTGCCTGCAATTATGCCCATGTACCTCTGAACCTTTCCTATCCATGTACAAATCCAAATGTCTTTTAAATGTTGTTATAGTACCTAGGTTTACAAACAAAAGAATATAACATGATGCAGAATGCAGGGCTGTTGGACACACTCTGCTGCCTGGGACTAAGAACCCTATACCTCCTACCTCGACTCTGTCCAAGGACCTTGACAGTCATTCCAGCTGAGGCAGAGGTTCACTTGTACTTCCTCCAACCTCATCCACTGTATCCGCTGTTCCAGGTGTGGACCCCTGTTTCTCGGTGAGACAAAGTGCCTGCTCGGTCATCGTTTCGCTGAACACCTCTGCTCAGTCCACCTAAACCTACCTAATCTCCCGGTTGCCAAACACTTTAAATCCCCCTCCCATTCCCACACTGACCTTTCTGACCTGGGCCTCCTCCAATGTCAGAGTGAGGCCCAGCGCAAATTGGATGAACAGCATCGCGTGGGCAGCTTACACCCCAGCAGTATGAACATTGACTTATCTAACTTCAAGTAGCCCTTGCTTTCCCTCTCTCTCCCTTCCCAGTTCTCAGACCAGTCTGACTGACATTTTATCTCTGTTTGCTTTGTTGTCAGCTTCTCCAAGCTAACAATGATACATTTTACATTTTCCTTGATCTGCAACTCTTTTGATGTCTCGTTTTACCCTTCCATAACTCTGTCCCTCCCTCTCCCCTGACCCTCAGTCTGAAGAAGGGTCTCAGCCGGAAAATTCACTCATTCCTTCTTTCCAGAGATGCTGCCTGTCCGGCTGAGTTACTCCAGCATTTGTCTCTATCTTCTGAGCACAGTGGAGACATTTAACAGCCAAAGCTGGTGTTAAGGAAGGAAATTAAAGCCCTAGTGAGACCGCACCTGGAGTACTGTGTGCAGTTTCGGTCTTCAAATTTGAGGAAGGACATCCTTGCTATTGAGGGAGTGCAGCGTAGGTTCACTAGGTTAATTCCAGGAATGGCGGGAATGGCAAATTTGCAGATGACATAAAACTGGGTGGCAGTGTGAACTGTGAGGAGGATGCTATGAGGACGCAGGGTGACTTGGACAGGTTGTGTGAGTGGGTAGATGCATGGCAGATGCAGTTTAATGTGGATAAATGTGAGGTTATCCACTTTGGTGGTAAGAACAGGAGGACAGATTATTATCTGAATGGTGTCAGATAGTACAAAGAGATCTGGGTGTCCTTGTTCATCAGTCACTGAAAGTAAGCATGCAGGTACAGCAGGCAGTGTAGAAAGCTAATGGCATGTTGGCCTTCATGACAAGAGGAGTTGAGTTTAGGAGCAAAGAGGTCCTTCTGTAGTTGTACAGGGCCCGAGTGAGACCACAACTGGAGTACAGTGTGCAGTTTTGGTCTCCAAATTTGAGGAAGGATATTCTTGCTATTGAGGAAGTGCAGCCTGGGTTCACCAGGTTAATTCCCGGAATGGCGGGGCTGTCGTATGTTGAAAGACTGGAGCGACTGGGCTTGTATACACTGGAATTTAGAAGGATGAGAGGGGATCTTATTGAAACATATGATTATTAAGGGATTGGACATGCTGGAGGCAGGAAACATGTTCCCAATGTTGGGGAAGTCCAGAACCAGGGGCCACAGTTTAAGAATAAGGGGTAGGCCATTTAGAACGGAGATAAGGAAAAACTTTTTCACTCAGAGAGTTGTAAATCTGTGGAATTCTCTGCCTCAGAAGGCAGTGGAGACCAATTCTCTGGATGCTTTCAAGAGAGAGTTAGATAGAGCTCAATGATAGTGAGTCAGGGGGTATGGGGAGAAGGCAGGAACGGGGTACTGATTGTGAATGATCAGCCTTGATCACATTGAATGGCGGTGCTGGCTGGAAGGGCTGAATGGCCTCCTCCTGCACCTATTGTCTATTGTGTAAACAAAGGGTGAGATCGCGATTACTTGAACACTAGGACATTTTTATATTTGGGATTTTGCACGGTCTGGACAATCGGTGTTGTTTCTGGGATACGGGAAAGGAGGAGAGTATGACGACATTTTGCCAACGTCTGCTCCAAAATAGGAATTAAACAGAAGCACACGAAAACAGCCAGATGGTTAACGCAACATTTGTGAAACGACCGTCAGAAGGTCGTAACTCTCTTTTCCTTGCTCTCGTGGACGGGAAATTCAATTACGTTTTGCATTCGTTGAACGCTGAAGATAGACGATGAAAGCCGTTAGCAAAATTCCCATCAGACTCCCAGACAACAAAAAGGATATATCTTTTCACCTCCTCTCTACGACATTTGTTCACCTGATTCGATGCCCCCCCCCCGGAATCTTGGTTGCTGCAAACCTTTACACCCGCTTGTCCAGCTCGCTGGCGAGGAAGTCTAGTCCGTGAGATAGAGTTGCTCGTGTGTCCGACCTGAAAAAGCAGATCGCCGTTTGGAATATACAGCCACTCTGCGGCAGGAGACTGACCGCGACTCTGCCTTGTCACCAGTTACAAGTCCCAGCGTCTCCGGTGGGCGGCACGGTAGAGTTGCTGCCTTGCAGGGCCAGTGATCCCCGGGTATGGGGGCTCTTCTGCACGGCCGGGTCTAATCCTGACTACGGGTGGTCTTCTGTACGGAGTATTTACACTTGGTATGAGTGTAGATTGGTCCGTGTGTCCGTGTGTGTGCAGAGACGGCTTCAGCAAGTTCCCCCCGTTTCTCGCTTCGCTTCCATTTGGCACAAAACAACCCAAGTCCCACCCCCTTTTTTAAAAAAACGGCCTTTAATTTAGTCTGTGAAGTGTGGCTCATCGACAAAGTAAACAGTGAAGGGCGATCTGGGCGGGCACGGTTTTCAGTTGATGCCACAAAAATGTCCAGTGTTACAACTTGCAGCGTTTGACATTTTTGGTCTTCTTTCTTCCCCAACACCCCACGGGTCTGGGACGCTGACAATTTGAGGGAATTAATGGAAACAATTTAAACTTAAATCGAAGGTAGACACAAAATGCTGGAGTGACTTGTATACACTGGAATTTAGAAGGATGAGGGGGGATCTTATTGAAACATATAAGATAATTAGGGGATTGGACACATTAGAGGCAGGAAACATGTTCCCAATGTTGGGGGAATCCAGAACAAGGGGCCACAGTTTAAGAATAAGGGGTAGGCCATTTAGAACGGAGATGAGGAAGAACTTTTTCAGTCAGAGAGTGGTGAAGGTGTAGAATTCTCTGCCTCAGAAGGCAGTGGAGGCCAGTTCGTTGGATGCTTTCAAGAGAGAGCTGGATAGAGCTCTTAAGGATAGCGGAGTGAGGGGGTATGGGGAGAAGGCAGGAACGGGGTACTGATTGAGAGTGATCAGCCATGATCGCATTGAATGGCGGTGCTGGCTCGAAGGGCTGAATGGCCTACTCCTGCACCTATTGTCTATTGTCTATTGACTCAGCGGGTCAGGCAGCATCTCTGGAGAGAAGGAATGGATGACGTTTCCGGTCGAGACCCTTCTTCAGACTGATGTGACTGATTCTCTCCAGAGATGCTGCCTGACCTGCTGAGTTACTCCAGCATTTTGTGTCGACCTTCGATTTAAATCAGCATCTGCAGTTTTCGTTCCTTCATAACTTAAATCGAATCGAATCGAATAGGAGGCTCAAAAAAGGGGAATCGAAGAGAGAGTTGGGAAGTCATGTCGCAGTTGTATAAGACGTTGGTGAGGCCACATTTAGAGTATTGTGTTCAGTTCTGGGCACCATGTTACAGGAAAAATGTTGTCAAGCTGGAAAGGGGACAGAGAAGATTTATTGCAATGTTGCCAGGACTAGAGGGTGTGAGCTGTAGGGAGCTGTACAGTAGCCTGGGACTCTATCCCTTGGGTGCAGGAGGACGAGGAGTGATCTTATAGAGGTGTATAAAATCATGAGAGCAATAGAGTCTCTTGCCCAGAGTAGGTGAATCGAAGACCAGAGGATATAGGTTTAAGGTTAAGGTAGAAAGATTTAATAGTAATCTGAGGGGTAGCTTTTTCACACAAAGGGTGGTTGGTGGATGGAACAAGCTGCCAGAGGAGGTAATTGAGGCTGGGACTATCCCAACGTTTAACATAGAAACATAGAAAATAGGTGCAGGATTAGGCCATTCGGCCCTTCAATATGATCATGGCTGATCATCCAGCTCAGTAGCCTGTACCTGCCTTCTCTCCATACCCCCTGATCCCTTTAGTAAAAAGGGCCACATCTAACTCCCTCCTAAATATAGCCAATGAACTGGCCTCAACTACCTTCTGTGGCAGAGAATTCCACAGACTCACCACTCTCTGTGTGAAGAAATGTTTTCTCATCTCGGTCCTAAAAGACTTCCCCCTTATCCTTAAGATGTGACCCCTGGTTCTGGACTCCCCCAACATCGGGAACAATCTTCCCGCATCTAGCCTCTCCAACCCCTTAAGAATTTTATATGTTTCTATAAGATCCCCCCTCAGTCTTCTAAATTCCAGCGAGTACAAGCCCAGTCTATCCAGTCTTTCCTCATATGAAAGTCCCGCCATCCCAGGGATCAATCTGCTGAACCTTCTCTGTACTCCCTCTAAGGCAAGAACGTCTTTCCTCAGGTTAGGAGACCAAAACTGCACACAATACTCCAGGTGCGGTCTCACCAAGGCCCTGTACAACTGCAGCAGAACCTCCCTGCTTCTAAACTCAAATCCTCTTGCTATGAATGCCAACATACCATTCGCTTTCTTCACTGCCTGCTGCACCTGCATGCTTGCTTTCAATGACTGGTGCACCATGACACCCAGGTCACGTTGCATCTCCCCTTCTCCCAATCCGTCACCATTCAGGTAATACTCTGCTTTCCTGTTCTTGCCGCCAAAGTGGATAACCTCACATTTAACCACATTATATTGCATCTGCCATGCATTTGCCCACTCGCCTAATCTATCCAAGTCACTCAGCAGCCTCCTAGCATCCTCCTCGCAGCTAACACTGCCACCCAGCTTCGTGTCATCCGCAAACTTGGAGATGCTGCATTCAATTCCCTCGTCCAAATCATTAATATACACTGTAAATAACTGGGGTCCCAGCACTGAGCCTTGCGGTACCCCAGTAGTCACTGCCTGCCATTCCGAAAAGGACCCGTTTATTCCTACTCTTTGCTTCCTGTCCGCCAACCAATTTTCTATCCACCTCAAAACTGAACCCTCAATACCGTGTGCTTTAAGTTTGTACACCAATCTCCTATGTGGGACCTTGTCGAAGGCCTTCTGAAAGTCCAGATATAACACATCGACTGGTTCTCCCTTATTCACTCTACTAGTTACATCCTCGAAAAATTCTATAAGATTCGTCGGACATGATTTGCCTTTGGTACAGTTTAAGATACAGTTAGTCAGGTACATGGAGAGGACAGGTTTGGAGGAATGTGGACCAAACGCGGGCAGGTGTTACTGGTGTAGCTGGGCATATTGGCCTGTGGGTAAGTTGGGCTGAAGGGCCTGTTTCCATGCTGTATCACTCTATCACTCTATGACAAAGAGAGGACAGGGATGCTTATCTAATCAAGAGAAAATACAATCGCGAGGAAATAACGGAGCGGGAGAGTAATTGTCAGAGTTGCCATATCTGTGGAATTCTCTGCCACAGAAGGCAGTGGAGACCAATTCACTGGATGTATTCAAGAGAGAGTTGGATGTGGTTCTTAGGGCTAACGGAATCAGGGGATATGGGGAGAAAGCAGGAACGGGTTACTGATTCTGGTTGATCAGCCATGATCATATTGAATGGCGGTGCTGGATGAAAGGTATTTCTGCACCTATTTTCTCTGATTCTATGTTTCTATATCTAGAAATGAAAGGCATTCCCATAATTGTTTTTCTACCTTCGATTTAAACCAGCATCTGGCAGCTAAGGCAGCTAAGCTTAAACCAACATCTGGCATCAAACCAGCTAAGGCAGAGCAGGAACGGTACACAGGTCTGGGGTAAATATACAATTAATGTACAATGTGGGCTTCTTGGGCACTGACCTCGTATGTAATGATTTGAAGATTCCCTTGAAGATGATAGAAAATAGTATAAGAAGGCAGACACAAAATGCTGGTGTAGCTCAGGCAGCATCTCAGGAGAGAAAGAATGGGTGACGTTTCGGGTCGAGACCCTTCTTCAGACTAGTTAGTGAAAAGGGAAATGAGAGATATAGGCAAGAGAGATAGAGAACAATGAATGAAAGATATGCAAAAAAGTAATGATGGTAAAGGGAAACTGGTCATTGCTAGCTGTTTGTTGGGTGAAAACGAGAAGCTAGTGGGACTTGGGTGGGGGAGGGATGGAGAGAGCAGGAATGCCGGGGTTACTTGATGTTAGAGAAATCAACAACTAGGCCAGGGGTGGCCAAACCGCGGCTCGCGAGCAACATGCGGCTCTTTGACCTTTAATAACAGGCTCTTTGACCTTTAATAACAGGCTCTTTGACCTTTAATAAGCGGCTCGTGGAAATATGTTGGCTGAGTTCCTTTTTTCATCACAGTTAATATAAAAGTATAAAAATATAAATATAAATAAGAAAAATTTCAAGCTTTATAATTATTTACTGGGTATGAATTGAGACCCCATTGGAATAAAACGTAAGTTTAATGTTCATGGTTAGTAAAAATATTTAAGAATTTAAATCCTGATTTTAATGCTAAATCTGAGTGAGGCATTGTTCTTTAGTGCTGGGGGAGGGAATGGTGGGAGGCAGAGGGATTAAAGAAATATCAGGTCAGCAAGGGTTACAGAGGAATGTCAGAAGACTGAGGTCATGGGTAAGGGGGTTAAAGATTTGGGTGCTCCGGGGAGTGAGAGTGGTCACAGGTGGCTTAATGAGTCTAGGCCTGACCGCACTCACGTCAGTGTAACACAAGACGTTGAACTGTGCAGACCTAGTTGGTACACTTCGGATACAAGTTTTATTTAAAGTGTCTGTGAAACTTTTGTGAAGGAAGATGGCGTCATCAAATTGTAAGAGACGAAAATATGAAAATGAAAACAGAAATTTTAAGCCAGAGTGGGAGGAAGATTTTGCATTCACCGTTAAAGGAGGTAAACCTTTTGTGCCTTATCTGCCATGTGTCACTCAGTCATTACAAAGCCAGTAACTTGAAACGCCACTATGAAACAAATCACAAAAACTTTTCGTATGATTTTCCACCTAAATCAGTAACAAAATGTGTATGTAACAATAAAAACGTATGTGTAAATTTTGTTCATGTCTTGCGGCTCTCAAACATCTGAACTTTATCGTATGTGGCTCTTACATTAAGCAAGTTTGGCCACCCCTGAACTAGGCTGTAAGCCGCCCAATCAAAATATGAGGTGCTGTTCCTCCAATTTGCATTTGGCATCACTCAAACGATGGAGGAGACCTTGGGCAGAAAGGTCTGTATGGGAATGGGAAGGAGAATTAAAGTGTTTAGCAAACGGAACATCAGGTAGGTCCAGGCAGACTGAGAGAAGGTGTTGAGTGATACGATCGCCCAGTCTACATTTTGTCTAGCCGATGTATAAGAGTTCTCATCTTGAATAATGGACACAGTAGATAAGGTTGGAGGAAGTGTAAGTGAACCTCTGCCTAACCTGAAAGGAAGAAAAGCTTTAAACCAGCATCTGCAGGTCCATCCTACACAAAATGTAGAACAGATCATTCTTATCGAGTAGAAGGTGACAACGAAGCATGCAGAGATCAAATTTTATCAGGGGACTGTCAGACTGGTCAGAGAACTAGGAAGGGGGAGGGGTGGAGAGAGGGAAAGCAAGGGTTACTTGAAGTTAGAGGTCAATATTCATACTGCTGGGGTGTAAGCTGCCCAAGCGAAATGTGAGGAGCTTACAAACGTCAGTGTGGGAATGGGAGGGGAAGTTAAAGTGATGATGAGCAACCGGGAGATGAGGTACATTCAGGCAGACTGAGCAGAGGTGCTCAGCGAAACGATCGCCGAAACTTCACTTGGTCTCGCCGATATTTAGTCCACACTTGGACCAGCGGATACAGTGGATGAGGTTGGAGGAGGTGTAAGTGAAACTCTGCCTCACCTGGAAAGACTGTCGTGGTCTTTGGATGGAGTCGAGGGCGGAGATATAGGGACAGATGATGCATCTCCTGCGGTTGCAGGGGGAGTACCTGGGGAGGATGTGGTTTGGGTGGGAAGGGACGAGTCAACCAGGGAGTTGCGGAGGGGAACGGTCACTGCAGAAAGCAGGAAGGGGTGAAGATGTGAAGACGAGGCCAGTAGTGGGATCCCATTGGAAGTGGCGAAAATGTCGGAGGAATAGGTGCTGAATACAAAGGCTGATGGGGTGAAAGGTGAGGACTCTTGTCGCTGTTTTGACTGGGGGAAGGGGGGGGGAGCGAGAGCGGAGATATCAAGGAGACCTTGGTGAGGGCCTCATCTATGATATGGAGGGGAACCCCCATTCTCTAAAGAATGAGGACATCTCAGATATGCGGCGTAGATAGAGGAATTGGGAATAGAGGGGGATGGGGGAGGGGGTGGGGAGGGTGAGGAGGGGAGAGGGTGTAGGAGGGGAGCGAAGGTAGGGGGAGGGGGGGTGGGGGTTGGGAAGAAGGTGGAGTGGGGGAGAAGGGAGGTGAGGGGAGGGAGAGAGGGAGAGTCAGGGGGGTAGTGGTTTAGCACTTGGTCGAGTAAATGAATAAACTTGATAATTAAATTGGAGGAAATCAGGCAGTTAAACATTCCTAATTCTCTGTTCCAATCACAACTGCTTGGCCAGATATTCTATTTCAGTTTAATTTAGTTTAGATACAGCACGGAAACAGGCCCTTTGGCCCATCGATTCCGCACCGACTGGCGATCCCCGCACACTAACACTAACCTTACACACACTGGGGACAACTTATTCTAATACCAAGCCAATTAACCTACAAACCTCTACGTCTTTGGAGTGTGGGAGGAAAGCGAAGATCTCGGAGAAAACCCACGCAGGTCACTGGGACAATGTACAAACTCCGTACAGACAGCACCTGCATTCCGGATCGAATCCGGGTCTCCCTTACAGCAAGCGTTGTAAGGCAACAACTCTACCGCTGTGCCTGTTCAGTTCTCCATTCCTCAGAACTTTAGCTTTCCACATCTGATTAGGGGCAGGACTATTTCCATTCATCAGTAAACATTTACTGTTCAGTCAGTAGATTGCCTCCAAATGTGTCCAAATGCAGTTATAACGTCATCCAGTGATATGTGATAGGAGCAGAGTTAGACCATTCGGCCCCTCAAATCTACTCTGCCATGCAATCATGATTCATCTATCCCATCCTCATAACCCCATTCTCCTGCCTTCTCCCTATAATCCTTGACACCTGCACTAATCAAGAATCAATCTATCTCTGCCTTAAAAATATCAACGGATTTGGCCTACACAGCCTTCTGTGGCAATGAATTCCACAGATTCACCACCCTCTGACTCTCATCCTCATCTCCTTCATGAAAGAATGTCCTTTAATTCTGAGGCTATGACCTCTGTCCTAGACTCTCCAGTAGCGAAACATCCTCTCCACATCCACTCGACCCAAGCCTTACACTATTCTATTTTTTCTTCTTATTAAAAAGATTTTTTTTTGAAAAGCATATGTACAGATAGAAATAAAAGACAAATTTGTTACAAAGTTCTTACATAGCTTCAATTTTAAAGAGAGAAATTAAAAATAAAGAAGAAAGAGAAAAAAACTATTGGGAAGAGAGAATATAATTTTTTTTTTTAAAGTATAACTATAAAAATTAAAGGGGGTAGATCCGGGAGACAATAACCACAGTTGTACATCCAACCCTGAACTCAAGTTTCAACTTTTAATTTTATATTTTTATTTTAGTCCTGTGTCAAACCCATTTACTTTTCTAAAAATTCAATAAATGGAGACCATATTTTAAAAAATAAATCAGGTTTGTCAATTAAGGCAAATCTTACTTTTTCCAAATGCAGGGTCTCTGTCATTTCCGTAGTCCACATTTTAATTGTGGGGGTTATTGGTTTTTTCCAAGATCTAAGTATTAATTTTTTCACAGTTATTAAACTGTAATCAAGAAAATGTACCTGACTTGTTGTAAAGTTTGTAGTATGTTCTGATAATCCTAATATAATTAATTTTGGATCCATATCCAATTGTTTGTTGATAACTTTAGAAACTATTTAAAAATATCCAGCCAGAAAATTTGCATTTTTATGCAAGTTACGAAAATATGAGTTAAATTAGCTTCTTGAAATTGACATTTATCACAATTAGGAGAGATACTAGGAAAAATCCTATTTAATTTCGTCTTCGAATAATGTAATCTATGTATTATTTTAAATTGTATTGTCTAGTATTTAGTGAACATTGGTGTATATGTTGTAAACTTTCATCCCATATATCTTGCATTATGAGTTGGTTCAATTCGTCCTCCCAGGCTCGTCTATATGATTCTGATGACGGAATGTCAGTATCTAGGAGAGTATTATAAATAAAGGATATTAATTTATTTGAATTATAATGTCGATTCAGGCATACATCAAGAGTTTCTGGACCTCTAAATTTATATTCTTGCATGTGTAATTTTACATAATCTCTAAGTTGTAAATATCTAAAATAATTATTAACATGTAATCCGTACTTCTGCTGTAAATCATGAAAAGAAAGAAAAGTTCCCTTATGATAAAGATCTCCCACCCTTTTAATTCCATAACTTTTCCATTGAGCAAATCCTCTATCTAAGACAGACGGTTTAAAAGAAGGGTTATTCGCAATAGGGAGGAAAGCAGATAATTTACTCAGTTTTAAAGTAAGATTTAATTGTTTCCAGGTACGGATAACACTGTGTATAATCGGATTACCTCCATAAGTTTTTTAATTTAAATTTATTGGAGCTAAGAGGATCGCACCAATATCAAATGGTAAACAATCCTCTTTCTCCATCTTTAACCAATCCGGTTGTTGATCAGTGTCATCCAACCAGCAGGTTATATTTTTAATATTAACCGCCCAATAATAAAATAAGAAGTTAGGTAAGGCAATTCCTCCATTAGTTTTAGACTTACATAGATGTATTTTATTTATTCTATGAGTCTTGTAGTCCCAAATAAAATTAGTAATAATTGAATCAATTTAAAAAAAAAACTTTTTTGGAAGATAGATCGGAATTGCTTGAAATAAGTGTAGTAGCTGTGGAAGAAAGATCATCTTTATAGCATTACTACGACCAACTAATGATATAGGAAGTGTTTTCCAAAATTGGATATTTCTATGTAATTTAGTAAGTAAAGGAGGAAAATTTAATTTAAATAAAGAAGTATATTTCCTAGTCACGTAAATTCCAAGATATTTAAACTTTTCATAGGCAATTTTTAAAGGAAATTGTTGAAGTATGGCCGGATTGTGCTCCATTATTGGCATAATTTCACTTTTGTACCAGTTAATTCTATAACCTGAAAATGAACCAAATTGAGTAATGAGATTTAATAAATTCGGAATGCTAATTTCTGGCTTTGTAATGTCTATTAATACATCATCCGCATATAAGTAAATTTTATTGGTTGTATGTTTAGTGTTATAACCGTGAATGTCTGGATTTGATCTAATACTCTCAGCAAGTGGTTCTATAACGAGGGCAAATAGAAGCGGAGATAGTGGGCATCCTTGTCTACAACCCCTAAATAAATGAAATTTGGATGACAACATTTGATTAGTTAATATTCTAGCTGTTGGGGAAGTACATAAAAGTTTCACCCATGAACAAAAATTTTCACCTAATTGAAATTTTTCCATCACTACTTGATTCTACTTGAATTCTACTTGATCAAATGCTTTTTCAGCATCTAGCGAAATGATTGCTAAATCTTCGTTTAATAGTCTATTTGAATATATTATATTGAACAAGCGTCTCAAATTGAAAAATGAATATCGTTTAGCTATAAAGCCTGATTGATCGGGGTGTATCAATTTATCTATAACTAGACTTAATCTATGAGCTAAGATTTTCGCTAATATCTTCTGATCAGTATTTAAAAGAGCTATCGCTCTGTACGAACCAGGGTCTTCAGAACCCTTATCTTTTTTAGGAATAAGTATTATTGTTGATTCAGTCAGAGTTTGTGGTAATCTCTGTTGTTTAAAGGCGTAACTATATACAGTTTGCAAACGTGGAGAGACCAAATCACTAATTTTTTTATAAAATTCATTATTTAAGCCGTCAGGGCCAGGAGTCTTCCCATTTTTCATGGATTTAGAATAGAATAGAATAGTTCCTTTATTGTCATTGTAACATGAGCCATGTACAACGAAATTGTAAAATGTCAGCCAGTCAGTGCACCATTCAAACATTTCTAAAAGCTAACGATACATACAAGGTAAAATATTTTAAAAAAGATAAACAACTAAAATAAATATCATGAAAATAGCACGCATAAACACCCAACCCTACATCCTTCTGTCGATTTCACAGTCTCTTATTATGTATCGCCCCTGCGTTCCTTGGCGGCTACATTTAGTGCCTTTATAGCAGTGGGGTAAAAACTATTTTTAAGTCTGTTTGTCCTTGTCCTTGTAGATCTGTACCGTCTGCCTGACGGTAACAGTTCAAACAGGGAGTGTCCGGGGTGGGAAATGTCCTTTATAATACTCTGGGATTTTTTGATGCAGCGGGAACTGTGTAAGTCCTCCAAGGTAAGTAGAGGGCAGCCGACAATCCTCTGGGCGTTGTCAATGGCCCTCTGGAGCGCTTTCCTCTGAGCCGCTGTGCAGCTGGTGTACCATACGCATACACAGTATGTTAGGATGCTCTCAATGTAGCACCGATAAAAGGACAACAGCAGTCTCTGAGTGATGTTATTCTTCCTGAGCACCCTCAGGAAGTGCAGTCTCTGCTGGACCTTTTTCAGCAGCGCAGAGGTGTTCACGCTCCACGTCAGGTCCTCCTCAATATGGATTCCCAGGAAGCGGAAATCCGCCACCCTCTCCACACAGTCCCCTCTGATAGTTAATGGTACCATGTCCGTTTTATTCTTTCTGAAGTCTATTATTATTTCCTTTGTCTTTAAGGTGTTGAGGAGCAGGTTATTTTCTCCACACCACGCTGTCAGCTTCTCCGCCTCATCCCGGTAGGCGTACTCGTCCCCCCCGGTGATGAGTCCCACCACCGTAGTGTCATCCGCAAATTTGACAATGGTGTTGCTGTGGTGGGCGGGGGTGCAGTCATGTGTATAGATGGTGTAGAGCAGGGGGCTCAGCACGCAGCCCTGTGGAGAGCCGGTACTGAGGCTGAGGGCCGTGGATGTGTGATGGCCCACTCTGACTCTCTGGCTGCGAGCTGACAGGAAGCTATTTATCCACATGCAGGTGGAGTGTGGAAGTCCCAAGTCCCCCAGTTTGTCCACCAGTTTATGGGGAAGGATTGTATTAAAGGCAGAGCTGTAGTCCACAAAGAGCATCCGCACGTAGCTCCCCGGCTGCTCCAGGTGGAACAGTGCAGCATGGAGGGCTGTGGCTATAGCGTCCTCTGTGGATCTATTCGCTCTGTACGCAAACTGGTGGGGGTCAAAGCTTCGGGGCAGGAGTGATGTGATATGACCCCGGACCAGTTTTTCAAAACACTTCATCACCACTGGTGTGAGTGCGACTGGCCGGTAGTCGTTGAGGCTGGAAATGTGGGGTTTTTTGGGCAAGGGGACTATGATTGCGGACTTCAGACAGGATGGAACAGTGGACTGGGCCAGAGACTGGTTGAAAATCCTCGTACAGACTCCAGCCAGCTGGTCAGCGCAGTCCTTCAGCACGCGTCCAGAGACGCCGTCGGGTCCAGTAGCCTTCCTTGGATTGATGGCCCGCAGCGTGCGCCTCACCTCATGCTCCTCTATCTTGAGGGTTAGGCTGCTGTGGACCATGTGGTGTGATATGGCTGTCTCGGGTGGCTCCACTTCAAAGCGAGCAAAGAAGAGGTTCAGCTCCTCTGCCAACGAGGCGTCACCTTCAGCAGCTCCAAGGTTGGTCTTATAGTTGGTTAGATACTGGATCCCCTGCCACACCTGCCTGCTGTTGTTACTGTCCAGGTGGTCCTCTATCTTCCTCCTGTAGTCTAATTTGGCCTCTCTGATGCCTCTCTTCAGGTTTGCTCGGGCCATGCTGTATAAAGCCCTATCGCCAGACCTAAAAGCAGTGTTCCTCTCTTTTAACAGCCGCTGGACCTCCCGGGTCATCCAGGGCTTCTGGTTGGGGTAGACCCGGATGCGTTTGTCCACTGTGACAGTGTCCATGCAGTTTTTAATGTAACATAGTACACTGTCTGTGAACTATGGTCTCTTCAACGTCTTTCATAGTTATTTCTGCGCCCAGTAAATTTCTGTCACTCACATTCAAACCAGGGAGGTTACATTCCTGCAAAAAGTTTTGCATCTGCGCAGAGCTATCTGTTATTTTTGATGAATATAATGTCTGATAAAATTGCAAAAATCTCTGATTAATATCCTTGGGTAGTTTAAGCAAATCTCCGTTTGCTGATCTAATTTTACGAATTGTAGAATCATCTTCTAATTTACGGAGTTGACGTGCTAGCAATTTCTGTGGTTTATCTCCAAATTCAAAATGTTTTTGTTTAGTATATTGAAAAAGCCCTAAAATGTGAGCTGAGAGTATATAATTTAACTTATATTTGAGAGCTGCGATTTTATTATGTATTTCAATAGAGGGAGCGATGGCATTTGTTATGTCTAACTGTTTTATCTGACTTTCTAGCTCATGTTGTTCAACCCGCTTCTTCTTGTTTTGAGACGCTTGAAAGACAATAATACATCCTCTCACAAACGCTTTAAATGTTTCCCAAAGCAGGGACGCAGGTGTTTCAGGGAGGTCATTTGCGTAAAAAAAAGTTTCAATTTGCGATTTAAGATAGTCATAACATGCTGTTTCATTTAAAATTTGAGGATTAAATCTCCAATTGGTCTGTTTCCCCGTTACTCCTTGGAGTTTTACCCTAAATGTTAAAGGGGCATGATCGGATATAATAATATTATGATATTTTGAATTATACGTATAAGGAATAAGTTTGGAGTCCACCAAGAAATAGTCAATTCTTGAATAAGTTTTATGCACTGGTGAATAAAATGAATACTCTCGGCCTGAAGGGTTTTCAATTCTCCAAACATCTTTTATATTTGCACTATTTATATAAGAGTTTAATAATTCACATGACTTGGATTTTGTTTTCCTTTGAGTTGACGATCTATCCAAGTAAGTATCTAATGTACAATTTAAATCTCCTCCAATTATCAAGTTATATTGTCCAAATTCTGGAATGGTATTAAATATATATTTTTTAAATAACGGATTATCAAAATTTGGTGTGTAGACATTCACCAATATCAATTTTGTGGAGTATAGTTCTCCCACTAATATAACACATCTACCTTCAATGTCAACTATAGAGGAGGTATGTATAAATGGTATACCCTCACGAATTAAAATGCCAACACCTCTTGATTTAAAAGGAAATGATGAGTGAAATAATTTATCAATCCAGGGAGAAAAGATAAGGTACGAGGGTAAACTAGCCAATAATATAAAGGAGGATAGCAAAAGTTTTTTTAGGTACGTGAAGAGGAAAAAAATAGTCAAGGCAAATGTGGGTCCCTTGAAGACAGAAGCAGGGGAATTTATTATGGGGAACAAAGAAATGGCAGACGAGTTAAACCGTTACTTTGGATCTGTCTTCACTGAGGAAGATACACACAATCTCCCAAATGTTCTAGGGGCCGGAGAACCTAGGGTGATGGAGGAACTGAAGGAAATCCACATTAGGCAGGAAATGGTTTTGGGTAGACTGATGGGACTGAAGGCTGATAAATCCCCAGGGCCTGATGGTCTGCATCCCAGAGTACTTAAGGAGGTGGCTCTAGAAATAGTGGAAGCATTGGAGATCATTTTTCAATGTTCTATAGATTCAGGATCAGTTCCTGTGGATTGGAGGATAGCAAATGTTATCCCACTTTTTAAGAAAGGAGGGAGAGAGAAAACGGGTAATTATAGACCAGTTAGTCTGACATCAGTGGTGGGGAAGATGCTGGAGTCAATTATAAAAGACGAAATTGCTGAGCATTTGGATAGCAGTAACGGGATCATTCCGAGTCAGCATGGATTTACGAAGGGGAAATCATGCTTGACAAATCTACTGGAATTTTTTGAGGATGTAACTAGGAAAATTGACAAGGGAGAGTCAGTGGATGTGGTGTACCTCGACTTTCAGAAAGCCTTCGACAAGGTCCCACATAGGAGATTAGTGTGCAAAATTAGGGCACATGGTATTGGGGGTAGGGTACTGACATGGATAGAAAATTGGTTGATAGACAGAAAGCAAAGAGTGGGGATAAATGGGTCCCTTTCGGAATGGCAGGCAGTGACCAGTGGGGTACCGCAAGGTTCGGTGCTGGGACCCCAGCTATTTACGATATACATTAATGACTTAGACGAAGGGATTAAAAGTACCATTAGCAAATTTGCAGATGATACTAAGTTGGGGGGTAGTGTGAATTGTGAGGAAGATGCAATAAGGCTGCAGGGTGACTTGGACAGGTTGTGTGAGTGGGCGGATACATGGCAGATGCAGTTTAATGTAGATAAGTGTGAGGTTATTCACTTTGGAAGTAAGAATAGAAAGGCAGATTATTATCTGAATGGTGTCAAGTTAGGAGGAGGGGGAGTTCAATGAGATCTGGGTGTCCTAGTGCATCAGTCAATGAAAGGAAGCATGCAGGTTCAGCAGGCAGTGAAGAAAGCCAATGGAATGTTGGCCTTCGTAACAAGAGGAGTTGAGTATAGGAGCAAAGAGGTCCTTCTACAGTTGTACCGGGCCCTGGTGAGACCGCACCTGGAGTACTGTGTGCAGTTTTGGTCTCCAAATTTGAGGAAGGATATTCTTGCTATGGAGGGCGTGCAGCGTAGGTTCACTAGGTTAATTCCCGGAATGGCGGGACTGTCGTATGTTGAAAGGCTGGAGCGATTGGGCTTGTATACACTGGAATTTAGAAGGATGAGGGGGGATCTTATTGAAACATATAAGATAATTAGGGGATTGGACACATTAGAGGCAGATAACATGTTCCCAATGTTGGGGGAGTCCAGAACAAGGGGCCACAGTTTGAGAATAAGGGGTAGGCCATTTAGAACGGAGATGAGGAAGAACTTTTTCAGTCAGAGGGTGGTGAAGGTGTGGAATTCTCTGCCTCAGAAGGCAGTGGAGGCCAGTTCGTTGGATGCTTTCAAGAGAGAGCTGGATAGAGCTCTTAAGGATAGCGGAGTGAGGGGGTATGGGGAGAAGGCAGGAACGGGGTACTGATTGAGAGTGATCAGCCATGATCGCATTGAATGGCGGTGCTGGCTCGAAGGGCTGAATGGCCTACTCCTGCACCTATTGTCTATTGTCTATTGTCTATTGCCTTTCAATCTATTATGTGCTACATTTTTGAGATGAGTTTTCTGAAGAAACATTATATCAGCATCAATAGATTTTAAATGTGAAAGTACTTTACCTCTTTTAATTGGTTCATTAATATCCTTGACATTCCAACTACAAAATGTAATACCTTTACCCCCTGTTTTCATAGTAGTATCTTGCATCTTAACCGATAAATAGTCTATAATAAAGCAAATGGCTTGGCACCCGAACTACAACATTTTTCTTGAATGAAGGGTGGATGATCTTTTGTACTACGTAGAATGTCTCCCGGAAATATCTCCCAAAGGTATATAAATTCTGAAAAATGACATAATAATAAAAATTGAATCTAAAAAAAAAATCAATATATAAAAGGTTAAAAGAGTGCAGGAAAAAAAAAGAAACAACTAAAACTACAACTACAATTAGTGCAGTTAGTGATAGCCACCCTAAGGTGACAAAAAATCTAAGGACTTCCGTGGGATGTAAAAAAAATAATAATACTAGCTCCGTTTTTTAACGAAGTTGTTGGGTTTTTAAAAAAATAAAAGAGAGTTAAACGTGGCAGGCCCGAAACTAATTAGTCTATAATAAACCGATTTTTCTGTCTTAGGTACATTAATTAAGTGTTCGAAGTAAAGTTTACATAAATCAAATATTACTTGTACTTCTTATTAGTAATGATTAATAATAATATATGTTTTTTGATTAATAGTAATTAGTTACGGTTAATATTCGTATAGTATATACACTAAGCTTAAATCTTTAGGTTTTAGTATCTTAAAGTCCAATCAGTTGTCTGCCAATTAATAAAGCCGTGAAGTCATATTCAACCCATCAGCGACCTTTCGATCTCCCGAGCGAATTCCAGTGCTTTATTGTGGTCAGTAAAAAAGGATTCTATTTGATTGTAGGTCACTCGGAGTTTTGCTGGATACAGCATACCAAATCTGAGCGATGGGATCTTCCTAAGAATAGATCTTGACTCATTGAACAATGCTCTTTTCTTGACCACCTCAGCAGGGTAATCTCTGAAGATGCGAATCTCATCACCTTGAAATGATAAAGTTCTGTTGCTAGCAATTCTCGACAGCATATCTTCTAAAACGTGAGGATAATGCACCTTCAGTATCAAATGCCTTGGAGGGGCGTTAGCACCTGGACGTGCTCTCAGTGCTCTGTGGGCTCGGTCCAGCACGGGCTTTGAATCCATTTTCAAAACTTCTTGTAACAGCTCAGCAGTAAAGTCACGAAGGTTTTTAGCTTTCTCTTTACCTTCTTTAACTCCAAGAATTCTTAAATTTTGTCGTTTAGAATGACCCTCTAGGTCAGTACATTTTTCAGTTAATTTCATTAATAAATCAGATAAACGCTGAGTCTCCGTCAATACTGCTTTTGTTGTTTCAGCACTCGTCTCGGCTAAGGCTTCCAACTCACATATAGCCTCATCATGTTGTTGTATTGACGCAGTGATGTGGTTCACCTTACCGGAAAAATCGGAGTCCAACTTTTGTAGCTTGGAGGTTACTTCCTCCATGTGTTCATTCATGATTTCACATATTTCAGCCTTTGATGAAGCCAACTGATCCTTAATAATAGTTAGTATTTCCCCCTTCATTCCTTTAAGCGATACTAATTCAGCTTTCATCTCTTGGAGTTCAACCGTCATATTCGTTACTTGAGACTTCATACCTGAAAGCTCCTCACCAACAACGCTACGAAATTCTTCCAAACCAATTTTTTTGGCTGTGGATTCCGGGTTCGTTTGGAAGTTTCTTCCTGAGTCAACGCTGAAGTTTGGGCTGCAGCAGAGGCTTCCATCTGTCCTGGTTCTTCTTCTTCCAACAGTCTTGTTCTAACCGTTCCTTTTTTAACGGTTTTTAACGGGGGGGTGCGACTTGTCGACATTTACTATTAAAAGTCGTGATCTGATGACGTCACCCAACCTTCGTTGAGAATTGCCGGTAAGTTGCAACGGGCCCGTCCCGTTCCTCTCTCCTTAAATCGAAATCGGAGCTAGTTGGCGTGCGACTTACTCAGTCCATAGCGCCACCCGAAGTCGTGACAGTTCATCTTCATGTAGCATTTGGTCACATACACCTTAACCATTAAATCACCTTTCTCCTTTACATCTTTGGTGCTAATAGATGAAGTTTCATTGTAATTGGTGTCATATTTTTAAAGTCATTCACAATTTAAAGTTTAAATCTATCTTCGAGGGAGGGAGGGGGGGGGGGGGAGGAGGGAAGATAAAGGGGGTTGAGGGGAATGGAGTGGGGGGGAGGAGAGGGTGCTGCACCAATGCAGGAGAGGTTTGGGCCCAACGGGTCAATTTGGTCTTGTAATTTAATAAACCAAGCCACCGATGCCCCAGAGAAAACAATTCGAGTTTGTTGAACCTTTTCTTCAAGACAATACCCCCTAATTCAGGCAGCGTTCTGTAAACACTCCCTTCGAAGCCTCCACATTCTTGTAACGGGAAGAGAAGAAATACATGCAATACTGAAACGTTGTGAATCTGTGGAATTCTCTGCCACAGAAGAGAATCTGCCAATTCACTGGGTGTACTCAAGAGAAAGTTGAGATACGATAAAACTTTATTCATCCTCGGAGGGATATTGGTCTGCAAACCATCACAACACACAACAATGTTCACGAAAACCTGAAATTAAAAATGAGAAAAAAAAGAAAAACACAAGCCACTGTTGGTTGGCTGCCGTGTGCACAGCTCCTTAACTGGAACGAACAAACTAACGCAGGCTTAGCCCCAGGCAGAGGATTCTAAAACTAGAGTGCCCCACACCGGGCTCCTCTTTGTTCTCCCACTGTCCCTCACGGCGGTCCTCCGTCAAAGAGAACGCGTACAAGTCCTTGGTCAGGCCCAAATTGGAGTATTATGGAGCCGTACGGGATCCTTTCCACAACAACAACATCACCCTGGAGGAAGTACAAGGCCGAGCAGTTCGCATTGTATGTAATGACAAGCGCAAATCAAGTGTGAATAATATGCTGACTTCTCTCGGATGGAATACACGAGAGCTCCGCAGAATCAGCCTAAGACTTATTGCAATTTACAAGGAGATTCACAAAATCACGCCATCAAATCGTCCGTCATCCCAGAGCACCAACTGCCATGAAAAAAGACAAATACCGGTCCCTACATCATCAACTCGCTGAATATCAATAAACTTTGTTACCAATATTCCCTTTACCCAAGATAGATCAGGGATTGGAATATGTTGCCACCCAACACACGTGCTGCTCCCGATGTTAAGTCGTTTAAAAAGGAGATTGAGCAACTAGATCTCCTCAACTTGGTCAAAAAGGCCCACTTCAAAATGTAATCACTACTCTACTCACTCCGACCTGCGCGAGATAAACATTTATGAGGTGTTTGCGCAGTAATCAACCAGAACCAGAACCCAGGCCGGGTCATCCATTGTTCTTCACGGTAGTCCCCCCCCATGCTGGGTCATCCATTGTCTTCCCGTCTTCCCCTCCCCCCTTTAGGCCCCACCGCTGCCGAGGCTCCTTCGGCCCATTCAGGCTTTGCTGCTCGGCTTCTCCGCAGTCCGCTGTGGGGCAACTCGAGCCTGTCTTTCTGCAACGTCGCTCTGGGATTTTGATTAGGCCACATTTGGAGTATCATACAATACAATACAATATATCTTTATTGCCATTGTACCCAGGGGTACAACGAGATTGGGAATGCGCCTCCCATACGATGCAATAATTTAAGTAATTTAGACAACAGCAACCCAACGAAACAATTGTAACAGTTTTAGACAGAGTAAAGTGCAAGTTGATCTATGCGTTGTGACCATCCGGCTCAGCAGGACCGGTTCATAGCAGCTATGGCCCTGCGGATGAAGCTGTTCCTGAGTCTGGAGGTGCGGGCGTAGAAGGCCTTGTATCGTCTGCCCGATGAAAGGAGTTCGAACAGACTGTTGCAGGGGTGTGAAGAGTCTTTGTGGATGCTGGTGGCTTTTCTGAGGCATCGTGTGTTGTAGATGCCCTCCACGTCTGGTAGCTGTGTTCCGATGGCCCTCTGCGCTCTATGGACTACCCGCTGTAGAGCTTTCCTTTCTGCCTCCGTGCAGCTGAGGTACCACACAGGGATGCCATGCGTTAGGATGCTCTCTATGGTGCAGCGGTAGAAGGTCGTCAGCAGCTGTTGGGGTAGACCAGACTTTTTCAGTGTTCTTAGGTAGAACAGTCGTTGCTGTGCCTTCTTGACCAGCGCAGCAGTGTTATTGGACCATGTTAGGTCCTCCGAAATGTGAGTGCCCAGAAACTTGAAGCTGGACACTCTCTCCACACTGTCCCCGTTGATAGAGATCGGGGCATATTCCCCGTTATGTGACCTACGGAAGTTGATGATCAGCTCCTTGGTCTTGGTGGTATTTAGGGAGAGGTTGCTATCCGAGCACCAGTCCGTCAGGTTCTGCACCTCCGCTCTATAGTTTGTTTCATCCCCGTTGGTGATCAGCCCGATCACCGTTGTGTCGTCTGCAAACTTGACAATGGTGTTGGTGTCGAATGCAGGAACACAGTCGTGTGTGAAGAGGGAGTAGAGCATGGGGCTCAGAACACAGCCTGAACGACTACCGCCCGGTTGCCCTAACGCCGATAGTCATGAAGTGCTTTGAGAGGCTGATCCTCTCACACATCAAATCCAGCATCCCTGACTCACTGGACCCACATCAATTTGCATACAGGGCAAATAGATCCACAGAGGACGCCATCTCTCAGGCTCTTCACACTGTCCTGACTCACCTAGAGAGACAGGGCACCTACGTGAGGATGCTATTCATAGACTATAGCTCCGCCTTCAACACGGTCATCCCCACCAAGCTCATCACCAAACTCCACCAGCTAGGCCTCAGCTGTCATTATGTGACTGGATCCTGGACTTCCTGCTGGAACGACCGCAGGCAGTGAGAATGGGCCCGCACCTGTCCTCCACTATCACCCTGAGGCAGTTCTGGTCGCCTCCCTTACAGGAAGAACATGGACATTTGGAAAGGGTGCAGAAGAGGTTTGGCAGAATGATGCCTGGATTAGGGGATATTCGCCATTGGGAGAGGTTAGACAGACTTGAATAGTTTTCTCTGGAATGCCCGAGGTTGCAGGGAGATCTGGTAGCCTCGCTGATTGCTGCATATCACGTGCACCGCCTTGATTGTTATTTTTGCGATTGCGCAGTGTTTCCCGGAAATAACACTGAAACTGAAAGTGCTTCTTGGAATCAATCACAGTCTCAAGAAAGGATCCCACGGTAGGCTTGAACAAGTCACCACATCTTAGGGCGGTAGAGCTGCCGCCTCACAGCGCCAGAGACCCGGGTTCGATCCTGAATACGGGTCCTGTCTGTCCGGAGTTTGTACGTTCTCCCCGGGACCTGCGTGGGGATTTCTCCAAGATCTTCAGTTTGTAGGTCAATTGGCTTGGCAAAATTGTACATTGTCCTTACTGTAACTCGGATAGTGTAAGTGTGCCGTGATCGTTGGTCGCCGGACTTGTAGTTAACTCTGGAATTTGCTCAAGGCGTCTCGGCACATGAGAGCTCCCAGCGCGGGGCTTGTCGTCAGTCCGGCGAGGTTGAAAGTCCGACATCAGCGCTGACAGTGCAAGAGGAGGCTCCCAGAGAGACCATTCGTCCCATCGTCATCGCTGCAACCCCCCTACAGCTGCAGGCGGACGTTTCCTCGACCGGTAAGTGAAACGGATTAATGTCCCAGGGAAACACAAGAAACTAAGCACGCGGGAACATTGAGCAAAAATACAACGCTGGAGGACTTCAGAATGAAGGAGGCGTCCATTGCCCTCCAGAAATGCGGCCTGTGCCGCTGAGTAACCCCAGCATTTTTGTTTCTGGTCACAAGGTCAGGGCAGGGTAGAGGGACTGCACCTATTTTCTATGTTTTGCCACTCCTGCACCTATTTTCTATCTGCAGTTGTTTCCTACACAATTACTGGTAGTGTTAGTTACAATTCTTTATAGTGCTTCAATTAAGTGCAACATTTCCATCTTGCAATCCCTCTCATGTCCAATGGGGTACATGTCTGAGAAACATAAAGTCATAGAGTCATAGAATAACATTAAACGGTTCCACCCATATGGGCTGGAGGCCAACCCTTTCTAGGAGGATTTTAACTATTTCCTATTTCCTCATTTCCATCCTTCAATACATTTTCTCCTTTATCCAATCTTTGATCCTCCACTGATCAATGGCCTTATTCTTAAATCCATACAATCGGTGGCTGCCGTGTGCTGGGGCGAAGGACGCAGATGCCAATAGGATTAATAAACTCATCAGGAAGGCTGGATCAGTCCTGGGGGCAGAGTTGGATTCATGGGAGGTGGTCTAAGAGGGGAGGATGCTCCTCAAATTGCAGAGCATCCTGGACAATACAGTTCACTCCCTCCATGACACGCTGGTCAACCTGATGAGTACCTTCAGCAACAGACTGGATCCAACAAGATGCAGGACAGAACACCACAGGAGATCTTTCTTTCCTGTGGCTATCAAACTACACAACTGTTCCCCTTTCTGACGTGGGGTAGACTGACTCTCCTCACCCTCCCCCCCCCCCAAATCTTTTCACATCCCCAATCTTTTCCACTCGTCAGTTCAATTTCACGTTTCATATATTTTGTGTTTCATGACTCTTGGTAGATCAATTTCCCTCCTGGGATAAATAAAGTTCAATCGTATCGTACCGTACTAACTCCTGCATGTACCTCCAAACTAATTTGATTCAATTGCAAACCCCTACTTCTTCGGTAATCAATGTACAAATGCAAGAGTGTATTCAAATTTGGGAGTCCCACAAACACTGTCAGTACATCAAAGCAAGCTTACCCAAAAGAGCTGAAAGCGCAAAGGCAGTAATCCATAACTCTTGAGCAATATCTTTAACACCGTCGGAAATATATTCTTGTTCCCAAAAGCAACGTTTAAAATAATTCCCCAATTGTTCCAATCTATATTCCAAAATGGCAACTTTAAATCCCGAATATACTGTATATACATGTTTTAGTGTTGTTTATTATCATCACGTGTTAAAGTTCGAATTCTACTAGACAGACACCAATACCATAAAGTGGTAAAATATTAAAGTCTTTATCACGCCAGCGGGAGTGGGAGATCTGCAACTAGTATTTAAAAAAGTAATCAAAAAAATACTTTCTTCAAATAATAAATATCATTCACAAAACATATTTTTAAACAAGCCCATCCGACATTTCCGGAGGTTACATTCGATACAGGCATTCACTTAGACATTTACTTACATTTAGACATTTACCCAGTATCCCTTATTTGGAGGGGCGTCTCTCTTCACCGAGTTTTTTTTTATATCAAAAAATACTTTATTCAAATAATAAATATCATTCACAAAACATATTTTTTAAACAAGCCCATCCGACATTTCTGGAGGTTACATTTGATACAGACATTCACTTAGACATTTACTTACATTTAGACATTTACCCAGTATCCCTTATTTGGAGGGGCGTCTCTCTCCACCACACCCTGCCCCCCCATGTCCAGCAGCGGAAGGACCCTAGACTGTGGTCCTCCCCCACAGGGCCTTGGCTGCACCAAGCTTCAGTGCGTCCCTCAGCACGTACTCCTGCAGTCTGCAGCGGGCCAGTCGGCAACATTCCTTGATGGACATCTCGCTCCGCCGGGAGGCCAACAAAGCTCGGGCAGACCAAAGAGCGTCTTTCACTGAGTTGATGACCTTCCAGCAGCACTCGATGTCAGTCCATAGATCACAGAGTCCTCTGTGACGGAGCTGCTCGGAATGAATCGTGACGGGGACCCCTGCAGACCTCTCCAGACTCTCTTGTGGTCAAAGGTGTTGGTCCGGAAGAACCTTTCCACGAGCGACAGATGGTACGGCAATGTCCAGCTGACTGGCACATTGCGTGGCATCTGCGCCAGGCCCATTGCGTGGCATCTGCGCCAGGCCCATCCTTCGCAACACCGGGGACAGGTAGAACCTCAGCAGGTAGTGGCATTTGGTGCCCACATGCCTTGGCTCTACGCTCCGCCTGATGCAGCCACACACGAAGGTGGCCATCAGGATGAGGGCGACGTTGGGCACGCTTTTACCCCCGTTGTCTGCCGACTTGTGCATTGTGGCTCGTCGCACCCGGTCCATCGCCGACCCCCAGATGAAGCGGAAGATGGCCCGGGTGATCCCCTTGGCGTGGGAGGGAGGGACGGGCCACACTTGCGCCTAGTACAGCAGCCCCGAGAGCACCTCACACCTGATGACCAGGTTTTTCCCCGTGATGGAGAGGGAGCGCTGCTTCCACAGCTCCAACTTCTTCCCCACCTTGGCTATCCGCTCCAGCCAATTTTTGTTACATGCCTCAGCCTTCCCGAACCAGATCCCCAGCATCTTCAGGAGCTGCAACTAGTATGCTTGCATACTACAGTAACTCGAAGACCCCACTCACCCACAGAGTGTTTCAGCAGCATTTTTATACACCGAATACAATAGTTTTTTAGAAGTGATAACATAACTAGACACCCCACCCAGTTGGTCTTGCAAGAGGATAGGAGTTCAATGAATCATCACCCACTATCACTGGCCATTGTCCGAGGTCATTAATTCAGTCTATTAACATAAACACATCTTCCTGGTGCTCAACTTTATGGTGATTGTAAAGGGGCTCATTCTACTCTGTGCTCTTCCTTTGTATCCGTTTCCTGTCCTTTGTAGTTTTACAACACCCCTTTTGTAATCTCAAGCCAGCATCTACACAGAGATAGACTTGCGGGCGTCTGAGGTATGCAATCTAATTTAGTGACAGTTCATCTTCATGTAGCATTTGGTCACATACACCTTAACCCTTAAACCCCCTTTCTCCTTTACATACGTACCGAGGTCATCATTATTATCAATACTTTATATTATTTTAAACCATCTTCAGGTTTTTCACCAGCGCAAGGTACCCCTCTGTTTAGTTTAGTTTAGTTTAGAGTTACAGCGCGGAAACAGGCGCTTTGGCCCGCCGAGTCAGCGCTGACCAGCGATCCCCGCACACTAACACTATCGTACACACACTAGGAAGAATGTACAATTTTACCAAGTCAATTAACCTGCAAACCTGTAAGTGTTTGGCGTGTGGGAGGAAACCGGAGCACGGGGAGATAACCCACGCAGGTCTTGGGGAGAACGTACAAACTCCGTACACACAGCACCCATAGTGAGGATCGAACCTGGATCTTTGGATTGTAAGGTAGTAACACTACTGCTGTGCCACTGTGATGCCATTTACCTTGTGTCTTACCTCACTGCACCAGCACCTGTCTTGCACATCCCATCGTGAGAGTAAGTGATATTCTGGTACCTTACTGTGTTAGTACTTATTGTCTTACATATTGCATCGCAACTGTCTCTGACGCCTTAAGCTGCATTTGTATACAATGTCTTAACTCTTCACCCATCTTGCCCAGCAAAGTCACCACGTTTACTTTTTCCTCCACTTTGTTCTTTTGGTGACACAACTTCCGGTCGCCTGACAACAATATAGGATCTACTCTATGGCTGGTAAAATTGAACCCACTTACCCGATTAGGAGCCACATTGTTGACGATTGTCCTGTGTCAGACCTTGTTGGCAGCGCGAAATGTTGGAGAGAATTTTATGTTTAACCTGTACTCTGAATCTGGCATTCACATAGGGTGCAGCTGTGCTCTTAATTACGGCTCAGTTAGGAACAGACACAAAGAACATCTCGTGGAGCTGTGGTGAGTTTCTCAAAGAAGTCGGTTTATGCAAGGGTTTAACAGTGTGCACGGGCAAACAGTCTGAGAGAACACAGTGCTTCAAAGCTACACAGCACCAACTGCATTTTTTATATGCACGCGACATGACAGTTTAGTTTAGAGATACAGCGTGGAAACAGGAGGAGATAAGACTTTTTTTGCCTTCCATCACAGTGAGGAGATGCCTGGAGGAGTCACTGTGATGGTTGTTTACGTTAAACTTATGTAATTGTGTGTTTTGTGTTCTTTACTGTCATGACTGTACGTCAGCGACATTTCATTCAAATTTATTTTGAATGACAATAAATGTTTCAATTCAATTCAATTCGTATGTTGGCCTCTCCATCATGCAAGACCTTAGGTCAAAAATATTGCAAACAACTCATCTTCTTTGTAATTTGCATAATTTACTACGTCAAATTTCCCCCTCTTGGTAGACACAAAATACTGGAGTAACTCTGCTGGACAGGCAGCATCTCTGGATAGAAGCAATGGGGATGCAAAATATCACCCACTCCTTCTATCCAGAGATGCTGTTTGTTCAGCTGTTACTCCAGCATTTTGTGTCTATCTTCAGTTTTAACTAGCATCTGCAGTTCCTTCCGACACCATCCCCCTCTTGGTACTTGGCCACATGTAAGTAAGCCATATAAATAACTAATCTAATATATATCTGGAACTCAGCTTGTTATATTTTATTCCGCTTTCTGTTTCAGGTCACTGGTGTTTCCTGAGTGTCCGCTCCCAGTTCAACAATGAGCGAGATTTTGCAACTGGCCACTCTGGGCCGTCCTTTCCAATTGGGAATGCTGTACGACTGCCGATCGGACACTCTGATCCCAGGTACTGCAATGTCATCACACAAATCAGTTTGGTCAATGCGGTGCCATAAGTTCAAGTTGCCAATCTTACCATGGTGACTTTGACTCTGTGAGTTTCAGTGCAGTTTCCCGATGGGATAAGGATGGTTTGCAAATTAAGTTGCTGAACCCTAGTAAGGCTGATTTACAATATCATTGCCAGATGTTGCATTTTGGGAAGTCAAACGAGGACTGGACCTCAGAGCGCCATGAGGAACATGGTAGAGCAGATGGATCCAGCAGTACAGGTACATATTTCCCTGAAAGTAGCATTACACATAGATAAGGGGGCAAAGGATGCTGTTGGTACATTGGATTTCACCAGTCAGGTTACTGAAAATAGAACATTGGACACAAAATGTTAGAGTAATTCAGCGGGTCAGCCAACATCTATAGAGAAAAGGAGTAGGTGCTCATTTCCTCCGGAGATGCTGTCTGACCCGCTGAGTTACTCACAACTTTTTTTGTGTCTATCTTCGGTTTAAACCAGCATCCACAGTTCCTTCAGACACATAGAATTTTGTCTGTTATGTTGCAATTGTACAAAACATTCGTGAGGCCACATTTGGAGTACTCTGAAGGAGAACTGGTCACTGTTCGAGGAAGCATGTCATTGAGCTGGAAAGAAGCAGAGATTTAGGAGATGTTGCTAGAACCTGAAGGCTTTGGCTATTGGACAGGCTAGGACTTTATTCCTTGGAGCGCAGGACACAGAAGGGTGGTCACACAGATGTGTTTAAAATCATCAGGGGAATAGATAAATTGGATGCACAGAGACATTTCCCCAGGGTAGGGAAATCAAGAACCAGAGGACTTTGGTTTAAGGTGAGAGGAGCCTGATTTAATTCGAAGCTATGGGACAATGTTTACACCCGGAGGGTGATGGGTATATGGAATGTGCTGCCAGAGGAAGTAGTTGAGGCAGGTACTCTTACAGCATTTTAAACACACTTGGACAAGTCCATGGATAGGAAAGGTTTTGAGGGAGATAGTCACAAAATGCTGGAGTTACTCAGCGGGACAGGCAGCATCTCCAGAGAGAAGCCATTCCTTCTCTCCAGAGATGCTGCCTGTCCCTCTGAGTTACTCCAGCATTTTGTGTTTATCTTCGATTTAAACCAGCATCTGCAGTTCTTTCCTTCACAAGGTTATGAGAAAATGGGCTAGCTTAGATAGGGCATGTTGGTCAATATGGACAATTTTGCTCTATGATTATTAGACAGAATCTGGTAAAAAGCACACTGGGATCACCTACTTGCAAGTTACTCCACATCTGGTTAGTGGGAGTCAATCAGGGCCAAAGTGTTCCCATGGCAGGTAAAGGTAAGGACAGCAATTCAAAAGTACCCCAGTTATTAAGGCGTAATGGAGGTTGGATATAAGAAAGCATATGATAGGAATGGAAAAGCATTACACATAGATAGGGGGGCAAAGAATCTGTTGGTACATTGGATTTCAGCAGTCAGATTACTGAGAATAGAACATTGGACACAAAATGTTAGACCAGCTTAGATAGTGAGGGGGGTTTTCCCTCTGGAGTGTCCAAAATGTCGTGGGGGGACAAACTTGAAAAAGTAATTGGGAGAGCAAAGTGAGAGGAGATGGTATAATGTGTGTAGGGAGGGTGTCTAGGTTAAGGAAAATCACAAGCAGATTAGGTTATATTAAGGGCGGGAGGGTAACCAGACAACCAATAAGGCCCAGAGGGCTGTGAACCATTGCAGCAGGGTCTTGATTAGTTGGCCAGGCGGGCTGAGAATTTAATACAGAAAAATACGAGGTGTTGCATTTTGGAAAGTCTAACATGGATAGGACCGAAACAGTGTATGGTTGGACTCTGGGGAGTGTTGTAGTGTAGAGTGGTCTGGGAGTGCAGGTGCATGGTTCCTTGAAGGTGGAGTTGCAGGTAGTCAAAAAGGCTTTTGGCACATTGGCCTTCAGCAGTCAGAGGATTGAGGATAGAAGTTGGGAGGTCATGTTGCAGTTATATGTGATGTTGGTGAGATCACATTTAGAGTATTGTGTTCAGTTCTGGGCACCATGTTATAGGAAATATGTTGTCAAGCTGGAAAGTGTACAAAGAAGATTTACAGGGATTTGCCAGAACTCAAAAGTCTGAGCTATAGGGAGAGGTTGAGTAGGCTGGGATTCCATTACTTGGAGGGCAGGATTACTTGGAGATGCAGAAAAGACCTTATAGAAGTGTATAAAATCATGAGAGGAATCAATCGGGTAGATGCACAGGGTATCTTGCCCAGAGTAGGTGAATTGAGGATCAGGGGACAAAGGATTAAGGTTAAAGGGAAAAGATTCAATAGGAATCTGAGGTATAACATTTTCACACAAAGGTTGGTGGGTGTGTGGAATGAGCTGCCAGAGGAGGTAGTTGAGGCAGGGACTATTGCAATATTTAATAAAGTTTGAGAGGAACATGGATAGTACTGGTTTGGCAGGAATATGGCCAAACACAGGTTGATCGGACTAGTGTAGCTGAGACATGTTGGCCAGTGTGGGGAAATTGGGCCAAAGGGCCTGTTTCCAAGCTGTATGAATCTATGACTATGACTCCAAATTGAAAACTGTTCATGGAGTTAGAACAAGTCGGGGGTTCTGAAATTAATTGCTCTTATCCGTATTTAACAAAGAGAAGCACATGGCAGAGAAGTCAATTATTCTGATAGTAACATTCTAGGACTTTATTATGAGAAAGGATGTCTCACTGTGCACAAAAGTGGATAATAATGGCCAGTTGATGTATCTGAGAGGCAGTGGGAGATCAGGGAGGAGGCAATTTGGTCCCAGACTGTGGTCACAGGTAAGGTGCCATCCTCAGCATACCAGCCAGCATCTGCAAGAGAGAAGCCGTTAATGTTTCAGGTCAGAGATTACTCATCAGATCTGCGACAGGGCGAAAACAATCTAGATGCAGAAAAGACATGGCATGGTGACATAGCCATAGAGCTACTGCCTTACAGCACCAGCGACCCGGGTTCCATCCTGTCTACGGGTGCTGTCTGTACGGGGTATGTACGTTCTCCCGTGACCTGCGTAGGGTTTCTCCGAGATCTTCGGTTTCCTTTCGCACTCCAAAGACGTACAGGTTTGTAGGATAATTGGCTTGGTGTAAATGTGAAAATGGTACCGGGGGTGTGCAGTTTGGTAGTGTTAATATGCGGGGATCGCTGGTCGATGCAGACTCGCTGTTTCTGCGTTGTATCTCTAAACTAATCTAAAGGTTTGAGAGGGATTGAAATCACAAAGAGAATATCTCTGATAGAGTCATAGTCATAATGTGGAAACAGGCCCTTCGGTCCAACTTGCCCACACTGGCCAACATGTCCCAGCTACACTAGTCCCACTTGCCTGCGTTTGGTCCATATCCCTTCAAACTTGTTCTATCCATGTACCTGTCTAAACGTTCTTAAATGTTGGGGTAGCCCCAGCCTCGTCTACCTCCTCTGGCTGTTTGTTCCATACACCCACCACTCTTTGTGTGAAAAAGTTACCCCTTAGTTTCCAATTAAATCTTTTCCTCCTCACCTTGAACCTATGGTCCTCTGGTCCTTGATTTCCCCCACTCCAGGCAAGAGATTCTGTGTATCTGATAGGGTTGGGACAAAGAATAAAAGTAAACCTAGCAATTATACTAAAAGTAAACCTAGCAATTATAGACCTATTAGTTTGACGTCTGTGGTGGGAAAATTAATGGAAAAGATACTTAGGGACAATATATATAATTATTTGGATAAACAAGGCCTGATTAGAAACAGTCAACATGGATTTGTGCCTGGAAGGTCATGTTTGACTAATCTTCTTGAATTTTTTGAAGAGGTTACCAGGGAAATTGATAAGGGCAAGGCTGTGGATGTTGTCTATATGGACTTCAGTAAGGCATTTGACAAGGTTCCACATGGAAGGTTGATTAAGAAGGTTAAATCGTTGGGTATTAATAGTGAGGTTGCAAGATGGATTCAACAATGGCTGAATGAGAGATACCAGAGGGTAATGGTTGACAATTGTATGTCAGGTTGGAGGCCAGTGTCTAGTGGAGTACCCCAAGGATCTGTGTTGGGTCCATTGTTGTTTGTCATTTACATTAATGATCTGGATGATGGTGTGGCAAATTGGATTAGTAAATATGCAGATGATACTAAGATAGGTGGTGTAGTTAATAATGAAGTAGAGTTTCAAAGTCTACAGAGAGACTTGGGCCTTTTGGAAGGGTGGGCTGAAAGATGGCAGATGGAGTTTAATGCTGATAAGTGTGAGGTGCTGCATTTTGGTAGGACAAATCAAAATAGGACGTACAGGGTAAATGGTAGGGAATTGAGGAATGCAGTGGAACAGAGGGATCTGGGAATAACTGTGCATTGTTCCCTGAAGGTGGAATCTCATGTGGATAGGGTGGTGAAGAAGGCGTTTGGTATGCTTGCCTTTATAAATCAGAGCATCGAGTATAGAAGTTGGGATGTAATGTTAAAATTGTACAGGGCTTGGTGAGGCCGAATCTGGAGTATGGTATGCAGTTCTGGTCGCCAAATTATAGGAAGGATGTCGACAAAATGGAGAGGGTACAGAGGAGATTTACTAGAATGTTGCCTGGGTTTCAGCACTTAGGCTACAGAGAGAGGTTGAACAGGTTGGGTCTTTATTCTTTGGAGCGTAGAAGGTTGAGGGGGGACTTGATAGAGGTTTTTAAAATGTTGAGAGGGACGGACAGAGTTGACGTGGGTAGGCTTTTCCCTTTGAGAGTGGGGAAGATTCCAACAAGGGGACATAGCTTCAGAATTGAGGGACAAAAATTTAGGGGTAACATGAGGGGTAACTTCTTTACTCAGAGGGTGGTGGCTGTATGGAATGGGCTTCCGGTGGAAGTGGTGGAGGCTGGCTCGATTTTATTATTTAAGAGTAAATTGGATAGGTATATGGATAGGAGGGGATTAGAGGGTTATGGTCTGAGTGCAGGTAGATGAGACTAGGTCAGGGAGAATGGTCGGCGTGGACTGGTGGGGCCGGACAGGCCTGTTTCCATGCTGTAGTTGTTATATGTTATATGTTATATGTTAATATATGTGGGATATACTAGAGGACAGAGGATCTAGGGGGATAGAGGAACTGAAAGAAATTTGCATTAGGCGAGAAATGGTATTGGGTGGACTGATGGGACTGAAGGTTGATAAATCCCCAGGACCTGATGGTCTGCATCCCAGGGTACTCAGGGAGGTGGCTCGAGAAATAGTGGACGCATTGGTGATCATTTTCCAATGTTCAATAGATTCAGGATCAGTTCCTGTGGATTGGAGGATAGCTAATGTTATCCCACTTTTCAAGAAAGGAGCAAGAGAGAAAACAGGGAATTACAGACCTGTTAGCCTAACATCGGTGGTGGGTAAGATGCTGGAGTCAATTAACATGGATTTATGAAAGGGAAATTATGCTTGACTAATCTTCTGGAATTTTGTGAGGATATGACGTAAAATGGATGAAGGGGAGCCAGTGGATGTCATGTATCTAGACTTTCAGAAAGCCTTTGATAAGGTCCCACAAGGGAGAATGGTGATCAAAATTAGAGCACATGGTATTGGGGGTAGAGTGTTGACATGGATAGAGAATTGGTTGGCAGACAGGAAGCAAAGAGTAGGAGTAAACAGGTCCTTTTCAGAATGGCAGGCAGTGGCGAGCGGAGTGCCGCAAGGCTTGGTGTTGGGGCCGCAACTATTTACCATGTATATTAATGATTTGGATGAAGGAATTAGAAGTAACACCAGCAAGTTTGCAGACGACACAAAGCTGGGTGGCAGTGTGAACTCCGAAGAGGATGTTAGGAGGTTGCAGAGTGACCTGGACAGGTTGAGTGAGTGGGCAGATGCATGGCAGATGCAATATAATGTAGATAAATGTGAGGTTATCCACTTTGGCAGCAAAAACAAGGAGGCTCATTATTATCTCAATGGAGTCAGGTTAGGTCAGGGGGAAGTGCAGCGAGACCTGGGTATCCTTGTACACCAGTCACTGAATGTTGGCGTGCAGGTACAGCAGGCAGTGAAGAAAGCTAATGGCATGTTGGCCTTCATAACAAGAGGTTTTCAGTATAGGAGTAAAGAGGTTCTTCTGCAGTTGTATAGGGTCCTGGTAAGACCGATCTGGAGTATTGTGTACAGTTTTGGTCTCCTAATTTGAGGTAGGACATCCTTGTTATTGAGGCAGTGCAGCGTATGTTCACGAGATTGATCCCTGGGTTGGCGGGACTGTCATATGAGGAAAGATTGAAAGGACTAGGCTTGTATTCACTGGAGTTTATAACAATGAGAGGGGATCTTAGAGAGACATATAAAATTATAAAAGGACTGGACAAGCTAGATGCAGGAAAAATGTTCCCAATGTTGGGGGAGTCCAGAACCAGGGGCCACAGTCTTAGAATAAAGGGGAGGCCATTTAAGACTGAGGTGAGAAGGAACTTTTTCACCCAGACATTTGTGAATTTGCGGAATTCTCTGCCACAGAGGGCAGTGGAGGCCAAATCACTGGATGAATTTAAGAGAGAGTTAGATAGAGCTTTGGGGGCTAGTGGAATCAATGGATATGGGGAGAAGTTGGGCACAGGTCACTGATTGTGGATGATCAGCCATGATCACAATGAATGCCCTCCTCCTGCACCTATTTTCTATGTTTCTGTTTCTAACCACAAAACACAGAGAATGAATCTACTGAATAAACATTGTTTTCTTTGATTAATTTCTACTGGTTGATCCAATTTTACAGTTTTGATCGCTGTTTTATTCTATAGGTGTCACCTTGTGGGACTTACAGACACTGCAGAGCAACCTTGATGGTCATGATAAGCCCAGCATCGAGTTTCACATCATTGCATCAGACTCCATGGAGAAGAAAGCCGCTGCCCTGAATGTGTCAGGGTCACTGAAGGCGAGTCTCCTGGGTGGGTTAGTGGAGGTGAAAGGGTCGGCAAAATATCTCAGTGACACAAAGGAATCTAAGCAACAAGCACGAGTTACCCTTCAGTACAAAACAACAACCAGGTTTGAGCAACTGACGATGAATCACTTAGGGAGACAGAATATTACCTACCCGGGTGTGTTTGATGAGGGCTCAGCCACCCATGTCATTACAGCAGTGCTCTATGGGGCCCAGGCCTTCTTTGTGTTTGACCAAATGGCTTCATCAGCAGAGAACACACAGGATATTCAGGGTAACATGGAGGCAATGATTAAACATCTCCCTAACATTGCGATTCAGGGCGAAGCCTCCGTAAAAATGACAGAAGAACAAAAGTCTCATTCTGAGAAATTTAGCTGCACCTTTTATGGGGATTTCTCACTGAAGAACAATCCCACCACCTTCAAAGATGCCATCAATATCTACGCAACCCTCCCAACCCTCCTCGGCCCAGGCGGAGAGCATTCAGTTCCCATCGCAGTCTGGCTCTATCCGCTCAATAAACTCGACTCACAAGCTGCTCAGCTGGTATGGGGGATCAGCCCGGGACTGGTCAATCGCTGTCAGAGTGTCATGGAACAGCTCAGTGAGGCCGTGATGAGGAGCAAAGACCTGATGAAAGAAAGTGTCGCCGATCAGTTTCCTGAGATCGGGAATAGGATACTGCACTTTCGAGAAATGTGTCTGGAGTACACACTAGTTTTCCAGGGGAATTTGGCGAGGGTTCTGCCATCCATTCGGGGCGGCGGGGTGGAGGAAGGATTACTGGTGAATATACTGAAGAACACGGAACAGTCACCATTCAAACACCAGGCACTGACCACGTGGCTGGATGACAAGGAACGAGAGATGAAGGTAGTGAGACGTTACCTCAGCGTATTTAAAGATGTACCAATTGTAAAATCAAAGGGCGAGTTGGATGACAAGTTGATGGATCCAGCAACAGATTATGTTGTCTGCTTCACATTTACAACATTACATCGGGAGGACTTCTACCTGTCAGAGGCAAACAACCACCTCCGATCTCTCACAGCTCAGAACATGCAGGTACCCAATCCTGTTGACAGAGCCTGTGCAACAGGACACAGCGAGCACTGGTTTAACTCACGGTCTGTCTCCCAGAAAATGAAGGAGCTATTCCGATCATTCCTGGATTTTGCCACAGCCAATAGAGCAGATGAGAAAGTAAAATTCCTTGTTAGTTCTGTGCAGAATGACAGCAAAGTGGGAGCGTCCATTTACCTGTACGAGGGAGGGTTTCTGGAGAACCAGTGCTTTGAACCCCCGTCACAACCAGAGATACCGACGGTTAGTGGAACAACTCATGACAGTGTGACGCTGCAGTTACAGCCACCAAGATGTGGTGCCGGTGAGATTGTGGGCTACAAGGTAGAGTACCAAGTTAGCCAGCAGGAGGAATGGACAATTCTGGACACACCTGTTCAATGCCACTCCTTCACAATACCTGGGTTACAGCCAAACCAGGAGTATCACATTCGATACAGAGCAGTGACCAAGGTAGGAGTCAGCAAGGCTAGTGAGAGCTACAAGAGTTTCACCCGGCCGGCAAGCCCACCTGGTAATCTGGTCTTCCAGGATTGTTCACCCAATCCAACACTGCACTGGGACAGACCAAGTCAGATTGGAGCTGATGTTAACATAATTCGATACAGCATTGAATATAGAGAAGAACCGTTAGTTAATTTCAACAAGAAAGGTGGATCATGGGAGGAAGTTAAGACAACAGACACACAATGCTACTATCGTTTAGAGGGACTGAAACCCACGACCGTCTACCGAGTCCGAGTGTCTGCTGAGTGTGGAAAGACAGGATCTAGTGCAGCAAGTGAGGAGGTTCTATTAAAAATAGAAACCACATCATTCAGAATAGCCCTGAAACTTCGCAGAAAAGCTCAATTAATATTCAAAGGAAACCCTTCCATTTACAAGCTCAATCTACAGAAGGAGGTAGCTGATAAATTCAAACAGCTTATGAAATGCTCCTTTGGAAACCCCACCACAAAACACACAATGAAGACAATTATGGTTCTGGGAGCAACTGGGTCAGGAAAGACAACCCTCATCAATGGGATGATCAATTACATCTTGGGCGTGGAATGGAGAGACAACTTCAGATACAAGTTAATACAGGAAGTCACAGGAAAGTCCCAGGCTGAGAGTCAGACATCCTCCATCACTGCCTACCAGCTCCACCATCAGGTAGGATTTAACATCAATTACTCTCTGACCATCATTGACACGCCAGGATTCGGAGACACCAGGGGCATCAGGCGGGATCAACAGATCACTGAGCAAATCCGTGAGTTCTTCACTTCCCCACAGGGTGTTGATCAGATCGACGCCGTGTGCTTTGTTGCTCAAGCCTCCCTGCCTCGTCTGACTCACACACAGAAATATGTCTTTGATTCAATTCTTTCTATTTTTGGCAAAGATATTGCAGAGAATATTCAGATCCTGCTGACGTTCGCAGACGGACAGCTTCCCCCCGTTCTGGATGCCCTGAAATTAGCTGAGGTACCTTGTCCCAAAGACAAAACGGGTCTGCCAGTACACTTCAAGTTTAATAATTCAGCCATTTTTGCCCAACGTCCAACCTCTGGAAACTGTGGCACCGAGTGCAGATCCAATGATAGTGGAGTAGGGGGAGAGAACGATGATAACTTTGATGCAATCGTTTGGAAGATGGGAGCAAACAGTATGAAGAAATTCTTCACAGCTCTGAACACAATGGAAACCAGAAGTTTGAGTTTAACGAGAGAGGTTCTGAAGGAACGTAAGCAGTTAGAAGTTGCAGTGGTGGGATTGCAGATTCAGATCCGAGTTGGTCTTGCCAAACTGGAAGAACTAAGGAAAACGCAACAAGCTCTGAACCAACACCAGACCGAGCTGGATGCAAATAGAAATTTTGAATATGTGATTGATGTTACAATTCCAGTACAGTCGGATATCAGCGGGACTGGTAATTATATAACCAACTGTCAGAAATGTTTCTTTACTTGCCATTATCCCTGCAAGATTCCTAACGACAATGGTAAACGTAATTGTTTTGCAATGGACCAAGAAGGGAACTGTAAGGTCTGCCCGGAAAAGTGCATCTGGAATGTTCACTTCAACCAAAAGTACAAGTTTGAATATGAAAGGAAAACTGAGAAGAGGACATACAGCGAGCTCAAAGAAAAGTATGAGAAGGCCTATGGTGCGAAGATGACACAGCAGAATATTATGGAATCACTTGAGCAGGAGTTTGTTGAGGTTGAGAACACAGTTCTGGCACTGATTGAACAATTATCGGGCAGCATTAAACGACTTGAAGAAATAGCTCTGAGGCCAACCCCATTATCCACCCCAGCTTACATTGACCTCATGATTCAGTCTGAGAAAGAAGAGGTGAAGCCTGGGTTCATGGAGCGAATTCAGACACTGATGGAAGTAAAGGAACAGGCAGAGTTAATACAAAAGGTAGCAAATAATGAGAAACTGCTACCAGGGGAGTCGAAGGGAGGTCCAATGGGTGGGAAACGTGCTGGAAAAAAGCCAGAAGGAATATTTTCTAAAATGATACATTGGTTCATTCCCAATGTAGAAGATAAACATGCCAACTGTTCCCAATAGAGGGTGCAAATGTTTCACTCAGCCCATAAACAATCCATTCTTCTAATTCCCCCTCCTTCTCCTGCTTCACCTTCCCACAGCCTCTTACACCACACCTTGCTTCCTCAATGCTGCCCCACACTCACCCGCTAGCTGCCACCCCCTGGTCCGTGGCTTGTCACTACCAGGTGCTACCTGGAGTGGCTTCTCATCCAAGTACAACGTCAGTACTTCAGGAGAGCCTGAAGAATCTATCCACAACCCTTCCCATTCCACGTCCCCGCGCCGAAAGCTCATCAAATCACAGCGCCCATTTCTTCACGAGACAGGCTATCCCCAGCACCAGTTCCTAACCATCTTCCCCAACCCCCACTCTGTCCGTGAGGGCAGATGGCACACTTCCCACCCAGTGCCGGAGGAGGGGAAGCTTTCTGCCGGCTCTATGTCTCTCCCTGGTCACCGCCAGAGTCAGAGTCACGGGCTGGTGGGGGGTAAAGTAGTAACAGACAGTGTCAGTGAAACTGTTCAACCCCTCTAGCCTCAGGACAATGGCACTGAACTATTTGACCGGTAAGCAAACTGCAGGGGTGTTTATGATATTTTTCAGGTGGCCCAACACAACTCTTTCTTAGGTCTTCATGATTACAGAGGTCAGTGCGACAGGCCTGTAGTCATTAAGACCAGTAATCCGTGGCTTTTTGGGTACAGGAATGATGGTGGAGACTTTGAAGCAGGCAGAGTGCAGGTTTGCAGGGACCGATTGAAAATGTTTGTTTAGACTGGTGCTTGTTGTTCGGCACAGAGCTTGAGGGTAGAGAGGGAAACATTGTACTGTCCAGGGCCCAAAACTGCTCACAATGCGCCAAGTGCGATCTGACCAGCACCTTTCAAAGCGTGAGCATTACATCCTTGTTTTTATATTTTAGTCATCTCAAAATAAATGCTAACATTGCGCTAGCGATTGAACTTGCAAATTAACATTTTGGGAATTCTGCACCAGCACTCCTAAGCCCCTTTGCACCTCCGATTTCTGAATCCAATCCCCATTAAGAAAAAAAGTCTACGTCTTTTTGTTTACCTTTAAAATGCATGACTGCACAGTTTGCTATACTGTTTTCCATCTGCCTTCCAAAAAGAGAGGCTCCGATTTCTGCACTCGCACATTGAGCAAGGTGCACATTTGAGCAATGGGGAGACAGATGGTTGAGAATTGACATCTCCCTGATCTGCAGATGGTTCCCTGTGAATGAGCTTTTATGAATGAATATTTGATTGTCACATGTGACAAGTCACAGTCAAATTCTTTGCTTGCATACCCAAGGTATGCAAATAGTTGCCTATAAAGGGCGCTTACAAATTACCCCTGCGGCAAGTCCCCCCTTGTCCCCACCCCCCTCACGGCGGTGTCCCCATGCCGGGTCCTCCATTGTTCTCCCCCTCATGGCAGCCCATGCACGCCGGGTCCTCCATTGTTCTCCCCCATCTCCCCCTCACGGCGGTCCCCACGCCGGGTCTTCCATTGTTCTCCCCCCTCCCCCTCATGGCAGTCCCCCCACGCCGGGTCTTCCATTGTTCTCCCCCCCCCCTCATGGTGGTCCCCCCACGCCAGGTCCTCCTTTGTTCCTTTCCTCGGCAAGTCCTCACTTCCACATGGTCCATCCTCGTCCGTTGGTCAGCGCCATCATCGACGGCTGCGCGGACCTCTGCTCTTTTGCCGCTGGGTCCCCTCTGGACATCTCCGTGGCACCGACCCATGCATTATCCATTGACTTGGCCTCCACAGCCTTCTGTGCCAATGAATCCAACAGATTCACCACCCTCTGACTGACTCCACACCACCACATACAAGGACATAGTTTTACCAGAAAATGAATACTCACCTTGTACCAACAGAGCGTTAAACACGAGAACCAGTGTGATCACCAAGAATATGGCCAGGTACAATCTAACCCGAGCTCTGGGATGGGGTTCAACAAAATAAATCACCTTTGCTTACCCCTTGTAGATTTTAATTTAAATGTCTAGGATGCAGAAAAGACTTCCCTTTGCATCTATCATGTTTTTGATTCAATTCAATGATTCAGTGATATTTTATTGTCACGCATCTGGTACAATGAAGTTCTTTGATTTTGGTGTACAATCCGTCATCACACAGCAGATTTCTCATTTATATTTTGTATTCCACCAGGTGGCGCCACCAGTACTGGCACTGGCTGCCTCGCCAACAGTCCGTTTGTCCTTTCTAATGTTTTTATTATTTTAAGTCTGTGTTAAAAGTAAGTTTCTTGGGGGTTTTTTAATGTGGGGGTGAGGGGCGGAGAGTTGGGGGAGACTTTTTTTCAATCTATCTCAGTCCCCACTACGGCCTAACATCGAGGAGTTGGCGGCCTATCCTGGAGACCGGGCCGGCGCTTCATGCCGCGGGCGCGGCGTGGACTTTAACATCACGGAGCTGCGATCCTTTGCCGAGGATCGACTGTGGAGCGCTCCAACCTCGGGGCCTGTGGACTTTAACACCGTGAAGACCGCGGTCTCTGGTAAGAAGAGGCCGATTCGGGAGCTCCATGCTGCGGAGAGTGTTTCAACTGTCCCGACGCAGGGACTTTCGATCATACCGACACGAGGCTTCAGACAGTTGGCAGCGGCGACTGCGGATGGTTAAACACCCCCGACCGCCGGTGAACACAAAGAGGAAACTGATTGAACTTTATTACCTTCCATCACAGTGTGGAATGTGGAATCCGCTGTGGTGGATGTTTATGTTAAATTGTATTTTATGTGGCTTGTGTGTCTTGTTGCTTTTCACTTAGTATGGCTGTATGGTAATTTCACTGTACCTTAATTGGTACATGTGCCAATAAATTGATGTTGAAATCCTGGACAACACACAAAGAGTCTGCACGTTTCTGTCGCCGACAAACTTGCAGAAGTTCTTCGTGCTGTCTGATCTTCTCACAGCGGCGAACCAGGGCTGTTGTTGCACGTGCATGGAGCACAATGCACAGTGGCGCAGCGGTCGAGTCGCTGCCTGCAGATCAACCATATTTACCTCTATCTATATAACCTTCACCACATATCCTATGCATGATACACATTCCACTATGTAATCCAGTCCAGGATTTAGGTAGGACAGGAGTCATTGATATAGTCATCTTGTTGCTTGTTCCCTTGGTGGTTAGTCTGTAAGCTGAAGCAAGGAACTCAACAGTACTTATCGCTCACTCACAGCCGGGCAGGAAGGATTCGGTAAAGTGATTCACTTAAAGAAACTCTACTTGAGTTGCTGGTGAATCGACGGGCAGGATGTACATCAGGCAACGCAGAAACTAAGCTCTTACCTGTTCCTGACTCAAATCTCAGGGCCTGGTGCAATCCGGGATACCCTCAGCACGGGAAAAGGCTATTCAGTCAATCGTGCCTGTGGAAGGCAGTCCAGCTCACCCAACAAATATTTGCCATTAACCAGTTCCCCAGCTGCCTGTTAACACCACAATAGAATTGCTCTGAATCTCATTCCAATGATGGCGATACTGAGCAACTACCTCCCAACTCTATACTGATGTCTGGTCCATTATGGTCCTTCTAGTAGATGGTTTTGGTTGCTGGTATGGGCATCTGGTTTGCGTTTCATGAGGCTAGTTCTTCATGGAGACGGTCCATCGTCCATTTGATGATGGTGCCCAGGACATGGAGGGTGGATAGATGGAACGTGAAGGAGGGAGCTCCATTTCAATGGTCTTTCTCGGGCTATTCGTGAGCTCAACGTGCCTGAGAATATGTGTCCGTGAGTTGGAGGAGTTCCTCTCAGTGCATCACAGTCACTGGACACAAAATGCTGGAGCAGGCAGCAACTCTGGAGAGAAGGAATGGGTGACGTTTCGGGTCGAGAACTATCTTCAGACTGAAAGTCACGGGAAAGGGAAACGAGAGATATGGACGATGATGTGGAGAGACAAAGAACAACAAATGAAAGACATGCAAAAAAGTTACGATGATACAGGAAACAGGCCATTGTTAGCAGTTGTGGCATTGAGTATAGAGGTTGGGAGATCATGTTGCAATTGTATAAGACGTTGGTGAGACCACATTAAGAATATTGTGTTCAGTTCTGGGCACCATGTTATAGGAAAGATATTGTCAAGCTTGAAAGGGTTCAGAAAAGATTTACGAGGATGTTGACAGGTCTAGAGTGTGTGAGCTATAGGGAGAGGTTGAGTGGGCTGGGTCTCTCTTCCATGGAGCGCAAGAGGATGAAGGGAGATGTTATAGAGGTATACAAAATCATGAGAGACATAGATCAGGTAGATGCACAGAGTCTCTTGTCCAGAGTAGGGGAATCGAGGACCAGTGGACATAGATTTAAGGTGAAGGGGAAAAGATTGAGTAGGCATCCGAGGGGTAACTTTTCCACACTAGGGTGGCGGGTGTATGGAACAAGCTGCCAGAGGAGGAGTTAAATGAGGCTGGGACTATCCCATCGTTTAAGAAACAGTTAGATGGGTGCATGGATAGGACAGGTTTGGACGGATATGGACTAAGAGCAGATAAGTGGGACTAGTGTCACTGGGACATTGTTGGCCAGTGTGGATGAGTTGGGCCGAAGGGCCTGTTTCCACACTGTATCACTCTATGACTCTATCCCCCTCTCCCCATCCAAGTCACACCAGCTCTCCTTTTCACCTGCCTCGCCTACAGATCCTGCCTATCGGAATGGAGTCCCAACGTAGTCCCTATGACACTTCATACATTTTGCAAGTATCGGCCTTATTTGTCCTCCCAAATCACAGCACCTTACTCATATCGGCAGTGACTCCCACCTGCCATCCCTTTGTTCATCTCAACAAATGAATAATATATCAAGTAGTCTAGCAACACTAGACTGCTCACGAATGATTTTTCATGTCATCTTAAACTTACTAATCAGATTTCTGTATTTAGATCCCAATTCTGAATTGCTTCTTTTCAATCGTCTGGCCACATCACCAGCCTCTGAGGCACAACATTGGTCGTGGTCGTCTGATCATAAAACAATCCTCCATATCACTCTCTGACACCTATTACCAAGCCCAATGTTGATCCAATTTCCTCAAGATCACATGAGCTCGAACCTCTATGAGTTTCCCTTATATGCCCTGTCAAAGACCACAGCACCCTCAATGCCCTCATCAATACATTTTATTGACTCTTTAAAAAAATGTAATCAGATTGATCAAATAAGATCTCTTCCCAACAAATCTCTTGTGTCTGTGCAGCTTTTCTTCTCCTCCATGACTGACAGTAGATTGAGCCTTTTTTATGCCCGCTGCACCTCTGAAATAAAGAGACCACATTTGATTTTTTAGATATAGATTTAGAGATACAGCGCGGAAACAGGCCCTTCAGCCCACCAGGTCTGCGCCGCCCAGCGATCCCCACACATTAACACTATCCTACACACACTAGGGACAATTTTTTTTACATTTTCCCAGCCAATTAACCTACATACCTGTACATCTTTGGAGTGTGGGAGGAAACCGAAGATCTCAGAGAAAACCCACACAGGTCATGGGGAGAACTTACAAACTCCGTACAGACGGCTCCTGTAGTCAGGATCGAACCCGAGTCTCCGGCGCTGCATTCGCCGTAAGGCAGCAACTCTACCGCTGCACCACCGTGCCGCCGTCCTCCAGCCTTCTTGCACTTTACTGATAGAGAATGAACAGCAGGAATCTCTGCAAGGCTCAAAGCAATCTCCTCCCCTTCCCCTCATAGCAGCCCTGGGTATATCCATCTTAAAGGCCTCGATGATATCTAATATTTCCTTTTTTTAAACATGTTTTAAGGTTCACCAATTGCAATGTCCTTCCCTTTAGTGAATACAGAGGAAAAGTATTAGTTTGAGACTTCATCCACACGCTCTGGTTCCACATAGAGATGGGTCCCCAATTGATCCTATCCTTTCACTGGGTACAAATAAAATGCTTTGGTCTCATCCTTAATCATGTCTGTCAGTGATATTTTGTGTCCCCCTTTTCTTTGTAAGAATGTTTTACTTATTGCTCTAAACGTCTAATACTCACTTCTTATTCCAGATATCTCCCTGCTCTTCATTCCTTGATAACCTTTGTCTTCCAAAAGCAATATGATAAATATTCAACATCGATTGCATGAAAAGAGTGAAAAACCACCTGATCCAAACTTTAGCCTTTCACATTAGAACACAAAGAATTACAGATGCTGAATTTTTTTAAAGAACAAAGTGCTGGCGTAATTCAGTGGGTCAGACAGCATCTCTGGAAGACATGGCTAGACGACGTTTCAGGTTGGCTCCCTTCTTCAAAGTAATGTAGTAGGGTAGAAAAATCTGGAGAGAAAGTAGAGAGGGACACTTGACAGGATTTGTCCCGCCCCATATCTTCATCGGCTTCCTGCCCCCATTTTAAAGCATCGCCTCTCCATGTCCCACTGAGATGCTGCTTGACCAGCTGAGTTACTGCAGCAGTTATTGTTTGTCTCATTATCCTTTCAAAGGTAGTGTGTACATTTCCAATGGGCCATTGATTTTATTACATTACGTTGTTGCTACTGAATATTAAAGTGTGTATATCTGGTAGACATTTCATTGTAATGAATATGGCGTAATCCAAGTAAGCTTTTTAAATAAAAAATTATAAGTGCGCTAGGTTTGATTAATGAACTGTGTGGTTCAGGTTGGTTAAGGCGGACTGAGCGAAGGTGTTGAGCGAAACAATCGCCGAGCCTGCATTTGGTTTCGTCGATGTACAGAAGTTGACATCTAGAGATGCTGTCTGGGCTGCCACAGGGAGTCTAACCGTAAGACACACACCCAGGTCTAATCACCCTGCGGTGGGCCTGCCTCGACTGAGGGTGTCTTGTGATAAAAGGCCGAAACACCCAGTGACATTGAGGTACACAACTGAAGATGTGTCTGAATGGTAGCAACATTACCTAGTGGTCACCCCCAAGGACAACACCAGTCAATTATAGTGCAAACCTTAGGGATTGTAACATCTAGTCCTACTAATCAATATGTGTGCAAACATTGATAGTGTAAGAAAATAACTGCAGATGCTGGTACAAATCGAAGGTATTTGTTTCACAAAATGCTGGAGTAACTCAGCAGGTCAGGCAGCATCTCAGGAGAGAAGGAATGGGTGACGTTTCGGGTCGAGACCCTTCTTCAGACTGATGTCAGGGGGGCGGGACAAAGGAAGGATATAGGTGGAGACAGGAAGATAGAGGGAGATCTGGGAAATGGGAGGGGAAGAGAGGAACAGAGGAACTATCTAAAGTTGGAGAAGTCAATGTTCATACCGCTGGGCTGCAAGCTGCCCAAGCGAAATATGAGGTGCTGTTCCTCCAATTTCCGGTGGGCCTCACTATGGCACTGGAGGAGGCCCATGACAGAAATGTCAGATTGGGAGTGGGAGGGGGAGTTGAAGTGCTCAGCCACCGGAAGATCAGGTTGGTTAAGGCGGACTGAGCGAAGGTGTTGAGCGAAACGATCGCCGAGCCTGCGTTTGGTTTCGCCGATGTAAATAAGTTGACATGTAGAGCAGCGGATACAATAGATGAGGTTGGAGGAAGTGAGGTGAACCTCTGTCTCACCTGGAAAGACTGTTTGGGTCCTTGGATGGAGTTGAGGGGGGAGGTAAAGGGACAGGCATTGCATCTCCTGCGGTTGCAGGGGAAAGTGCCCGGGGATGCGGTGGTTTGGGTAGGATTGGACGAGTGGACCAGGGAGTTATGGAGGGAACGGTCTCTGCGGAACGCAGAAAGGGGAGGGGATGGGAAAATGCGGCCAGTAGTGGGGTCCCGTTATAGGTGACGGAAATGTTGGAGGATGATTTGTTGGAAACGCTGGCTGATGGGGTGGAAGGTGAGAACGAGGGGGATTCTGTCCTTGTTACGAATGGGGAGGGGGGGGTAGGGGAGCAAGAGCGGAGCTGCGGGATGTAGAAGAGGCCCTAGTGAGAGCCTCATCTATAATGGAAGAGGGGAAGCCCCGTTTCCTGAAGAATGAGGACATCTCTGATGCCCTAGTGTAAAACACCTCATCCCGGGCGCAGATGCGGAGTAGACGGAGGAATTTGGAGTAGGGGATTGACTTTTTGCAGGAGACAGGGAGGGAAGAAGTATAGTCCAGATAGTTGTGCGAGTGAGTGGTTCATCTTGCTCCTCTAGTCGTGGGCGTCCGGCTGGGTCACGTGGCGCGCTCGGAGCGACCGTTGGTGCCCTTCTCACGCGAGGCGCGGCCAGCGTTGACAGTTGGTCGCGCATGCGGGTCCGTTGGTCGCTTGACGCGCGTGGGGAGGGAGGGGTCGGTTTGTCACGTGCCGCGCCCGCAGACGGAACAGCGATTGGTGCCCGCCTGCCCAGGTGATACGCGCGCGGGGTGTTGGGGGCCCCGCGGTCACGTGAGCGGCCGCGTGACGCGCGCGGGAGCGGCGGTTCGCCTCGCCTGTCACGTGCCCTTTCAAACGCGGGTCCGTTGCTCGTCGGTTTGGGATCCGTTGTCAACCCGGCGCTCAGCAACAAACATCTGGTGGACAGCGCTTCTCAGCCTTTGGCAAACATCAAGCGTAGGATGCGTTCGTGTCAGTTTTCTGAGTCCGAGGTGGATTCATGATGGCTGGGACACAAGTTCACAAGTTGTAGGAGGAGAAATAGGACATTCGGCCCATCGAGTCTACTGCTCCATTCAATCGTGGCTGATTTATCTCTTCCTCCTTATCCCATTTTCCCTGCCCCTTCCTCATAACCCTTGACACCCGTTCTATTTAACATTTATCTATCTCTGCCGTAAAAATATCCGCTGACTTGGCCTCCACTGCCTTCTGTGGCAATAAATTCCACAGATTAACTGCCCTCTGACTCAAGATGTTCTTCCTCATCTCCTTTATAAAAGAGCGCCTTTAAATTCTGACTGTCTGGCCTCTGGCCCTAGACTCTCCCACCAGTGGAAACATCCTTTCCATGTCCACTCTATGATTTCCGTTATCACCAGGGACCACCTAACACTTCTGTGCAGCTCAACAGTTCACTTTGACCAAGATGGCTGCGGTGTGGACTTCGGCAGGAGGACATGGTTTTCGGAATACCCGGTGAATGACGGCGAAGAACCCCAATCAGGGGGAGCCCCTTCTCAAGTGATCTCTTCATCAAGAAGGTGCTGCTGGAGGCCTGCAGGTTTAAGGCCAAGGACATCTTCTGCCACCAGGAATACTCGAGCAACAGATACTTTGACTTTTTGAACTTCATTCACCCGGCGGATGCCAGAAGCTGCTTCAGGACATCCGCTAGAAGGGGAATAAAACTCTGCTGTCGCTCCTGAAGATGAAGCGTCTCTTGAGCCTCCCCACTCAAAAGGAACAGACAGTTCACGGTGCACTTGTTCAACCCCCACTTGCTGGTCATGGATGTCCTTGCCTTCCTGACTCATTACGTCAAGGGGGCAGGAATCTGTGTCGATGCGAACGATATGTTTTGGATCTGGACCAGTAAGTGGCAGGTGAAGTTGAAGCTGACGGTGGAGGACAAAGGAGCCATCATCCATACTCGCTCAGTGTTCGATATCAGAGGGAACCAAGGGTTCATGACATGCAGGACAGCCCTGGGTGTGTTGTATGTGCAACATACCCTTAGATGTCGCGACCAAATGTAGCGCATTATTTGTAAGATCTGTAAGAGACAAGACACGAGACCATTAGGTCATGAGGGCACCGTGCAAGCAAGTACTTCAAGCTCTGTGACACAGTGTCGCAGCGGTAGAGTTGCTGCCTGACAGCACCAGAGACCCAGGTTCGATCCTGACAACGGGAGCTGTCAAAACAGAGTTTGCCACTGCATTCACCCTCCCAACATCCAGCTCATTATTCTCTATTTTGTTTACCATTGACTGTCAATGGAAATGCGGGAGACTGGGAGTGGGCGGCGCATTTTCCGCCATAGCACATTCCCATACTTGACAGAAAGCAAAACCCAGTGAGCCTGGGAGCAGCGGACGGCGGGGATAGTACAGCGCGACAACCACTTCATTACATTTGGTTTCTAACCCCGGTTCTCGTTTTCTTACTCTGACCAATGAGAGGAACCCTCCCCTCAGCTCAGTAACTCATAGTTACAGGGACTGTTAAATCACCTTGTTAAAACAAACAGACTGCGAATGAACAAAAGCGGTGAAATGTCAAAAGACGAAGTCACATTGACAAGCGATAACGCGACTCACCTGGAACCCCGAACGCCACGAGAACAGGATAGAAAACGGCCTTAACTTGGACAAGGATCAGTCTACTCATCTCGAAGGTATTTATTCACAAAATGCTGGAGTAACTCAGCAGGTCAGGCAGCATCTCGGGAGAGAAGGAATGGGTGATGTTTCGGGTCGAGACCCTTCTTCAGACTGACTGTCCGAAGATAGCTGCCTGACCTGCTGAGTTACTCCAGCAATTTGTGAATATGCTGCCTGACCTGCTGAGTTACTCCAGCATTTTGTGAATATGCTGCCTGACCTGTTGAGTTACTCCAGCATTTTGTGAATAAATACCATCGATTTGTACCAGCATCTGCAGTTATTTTCTTAGTCCAATCATCTCTCTCTCCCAAATTAATTTCCACATACCTCGACGCCATCCTATTCCCCTGGTCAAATCCCTTACTACCCCCCCCCCCCCCCCCCCCCATGTCCAAGGCACCTCGCATGTTCACTGTCTCCTCAATAACTTCCGGTTCCCAGGCCCCCACTCCCTCATCTTTACCATGGATGTCCAGTCACTCTACACCTCCATCCCCCACAAGGATGGTCTTGAAGCCCTCCGTTTCTTCCTCAACTGTAGAACCAGCCAATCGCCATCTACTAACACTCCTCCTCCTAGCAGAGCTGGTTCTTACCATGAACAACTTCTCCTTTGACTCCTCCCACTTCCTCCAAAACCGTGGAGTAGCTATGGGCATTCGCATGGTTCCTAGCTAAGCCTGCCTCTTTGTCGGGTACATCGAACCATTCCTGTTGCAGGCGTACACTGTCCCATCCCCGAACTCTACCTCCGCTACCTTGACCACTGCATTGGTGCTACCTCTTGTACCCATACAGAACTCACGGACTTCACACATTTCACCACTGATTTCCATCCTGCTCTTAAATATACTTGGACCATCTCCAACATCTCCCTACCGTTTCTGGATCTCACCATCTCTATCACAGGTGACAGACTTATGACCGAATCTACTACAACCCTACTGACTCACACAGCTATCTTGACTACACCTCTTCCCACCCTGTCTCCTGTAAAAAGTCTATCCCCTACTCCCAATTCCTCTGTCTATGCCGCATCTGCGCCCAGAATGAGGTGTTTCACACTAGGGAATCAGAGGTGTCCTCATTCTTTAGGAAACGGGGCTTCCCCTCTTCCATTATAGATGAGCCTCTCACTAGGGGCTCCTCTATGTCTTGCAGCTCTGCCCTTGCTCCCCCTCTCCCGATTTGTAACAAGGATAGAGTCCCCCTTGTTTCCCACCTTTCACCCCATCAGCCAGCATATACATCAAATTATCCTCCAACATTTCTGTCACCTCCAACGGGACCCCACTACTGGCCACATCTTCCCATCTCCTCCCCTTTCTGCTTTCCGCAGAGACCATTCCTTCTGTAACTCCCTGGTCCACTCGGCCCTTCCCACCCAAACCACCCCCTCCCCAGGTACTTTCCCCTGCAACCGCAGGAGATGCAACACCTGTCCCTTTACCTCCCCCCTCGACTCCATCCAAGGACCCAAACTGTCTTTCCAGGTGAGGCAGAGGTTCACCAGCACTTACTCCAACCTCATCTATTGTATCCACTGTTCCAGATGTCAACTTCTCTACATCGGCGAGACCAAACGCAGGTTCGGCGATTCTTTCGCTCAACACCTTCGCTCAGTCCGCCTTAACCAACCTGATCTCCTGGTGGTTCAGCACTTCAACTCCCCTTCCCACTCCCAGTCTGACCTTTTTGTCATGGGCCTCCTCCATTGTTATTGTGAGGCCCACCGCAAATTGGAAGAACAGCACCTCATATTTCGCTTGGGCAGCTTACACCCCAGTGGTATGAACATTGATTTCTCTAACTTTATATAGCTCCCCTGTCCCCATCTTTCACCTCCCCTTCCCACTTCTCCCACTGTCTTCCTGTCTCCAACTACATCCTTTCTTTGTCCGGCCCCCTTCCCTGACAGCAGTCTGAAGAAGGGTCTCGACCCGAAGCTTCACCCTTGTCTTGTGAGATGCTGCCTGACCCGCTGAGTTACTCTAGCATTTTGTGATACCTCTCTCACCCAGGGACTCGGTGGTGCTGGAGGTGGGTGCTCCGATCTGCAGTCAGATCAAGCAATGTGAATCCAATCCTATATATGTACCTGAGCTAAATGGTCAGTGATATAATTACTTTGTCCAATTACTAACATTAGTCATGGTACTTTAAACAAACAGACGAGGCAATTGTTGTTAATGTAATGAAACTTTATTTTCATCAATCGAACTCTCCACTAACTTTAAACAGATGAGGTTGGAGGAGGTGCAGGTGAACCTCTGCCTCACCTTTCTCTGTCTCTTTTGTGTTGCTGAGTTGGTCGCACATGGAATCCAATGGGGATGTCAAAATAACACGTTGATTTCAGAAACCATTTCCCATTACATTCATCAGATACACAGTGGTTCTTACAGGTTGTTGTTCTTGTCCAATTTTTTTCAGGCTGGGTTTAATGTACCAATGTTTTATGGGTCGGGCAATCTCGCACGTTCCCTCTTCTACTTGTAAACCTTCACCCACTTCACTATGCCGTGTTCCTTGCTGAATACTGACAAACCACAGTTCGACTCTGGTGTGTGGGAAGCAACTGCAGATGCCGGGTTACATAGAAGATAGACAGAAAGTGCTGGAGTAACTCACCGGTCAGGCAGCATCTCTGGAGAAAAGGAATAGGTGAAGTTTCGGGTTAAGACCTGAAGAAGCTGGATTCTGAACAGGTGCTCATTGCCTCAAAGAGGCAGTCAGCATCATCAGAGACACACACCATGCTGGCCACATACACATGTCATCACTGCCACCGGGAAGAAGGTACTGGAGCCTGAAAACGGTAACACCCAAGTTCAGGAACAGCTTCTTCCCTACAGCCATCAGGCTATTAAACACAACAACCTCAAATAAGCTCTGAACTACAAGAGATTACAATTTTTATTTTTATTATTATTATTATTATTATTATTATTATTATTATTATTATTAATTATTATTATTATTATTATTATTATTATTATTATTATTATTATTATTATTATTATTATTATTGTTATTATTGTTGTTATTGTTATTATGATTTGCAGTGTACTTTGTTTACATATTCTGTTATGCTGCAGCAAGTAAGAATTTCTTGTTCTATCTGGGCCTTATGACAATAAAATCCTCTTGACTCTTGCTCCAGAAGCTTCGATTGCAGATGGTTCGACTGCCCTGACCACAGGAGTATGAAGAGGGAAGCGGATTGGACTTTATTGCCTTCCATCAATGTGAGGAATGTGGGGAATCCACTTTGGTGGATGTTTTTGTTAACTTTTTTGTACTTGTGTGTCTTGCTGCTTTTTCTGGTGTTGCTCTATGGTAAATCGAGTTTCACTATACCTTAATTGGTACAAGTGACAATAAAATACCTTTTTATCCTTAGAAACCTTTGAAACATAAGTGTGATCTGCTCCCTGTACTCTCCCATTGCCCATCGTTGTTAAATGTAAGACCATAAGACCAAAAGACATATGTGCAGGATTAGGCCTATTGAGTCTGCTCCGCCATTTGTTAATGGCTGATCTATTTTTCCCTCTCAACCCCCTTCTCCTGCCTTCGCACCCATACTAATCAAGAATCTGTCAATCTCCGCTTTCAAAATACCCAATGACTTGGCCTCCACCGCCGTCTGTCACATTGAATTGCACAGATGCACCACCGTCTGGCTAAATAAATTCCTCCTCATCTCCATTTTAAAGGTACGTCCTTTTTTTCTGAGGTCGAGCCCTCTCTTCCTAGACTTTCCTAATACTGGAAACATCCTCTCAACATCCACTCTAGGCTTTTGAGTATTTGGTTAGTTTCAATGAGATCCTCGCCCATCCTTCTTATCTTCAGTGAATACAGGCCCAGAGCCATCAAAGGCTCCTGGTACGTTAAGTTAATCATCACTGGCTCCAAAACCAGCGCATGATTCATCAGATATAAGGCCCACAACTGTTCACCATATTCCAAATGTTGCCGCACAAGCACAAAGCCTCTGAAATACCTTTCAGAATGTTCGAAAGTATTTCTACTGTGTGCATCTTCCGGGGAGACGGACACCTATATTCTTCTACGTTAAAATTTCCGTTGATTACGTGGAGAACAGTCGGTCATTGCTTGCTATCATCAACAAATAACAACTGGCATGGTATTTCACACAAACATGACATCTCCAACGAGGGAGAAAAAGATCAATACCTGGTGCTTATCGTGCCAAGTTAAAACGCCTAGTTGAACAGGTTAGCAGCCAAATAATCGTATTAATGCAAACGCCAGCTTTATAATAATATAATAATAATAATATATTTATTTTATATAGCGCCTTATCACATGCTCAAAGCGCTTTACAAATACAATTAACATAGAAACAAACAGACAAACTATCCTGACGGAAAAGCGGCGAATACTCAACGCCAGCGTCCTCTCACGTCAGGGTCCGGCAGCAGACATTAAAAAGCACAAGACACACAGATACAATTTTTTTACACAAAACAGCCATCACAGTGATTGCTCTAGGCACACCCTCACTGTGATGGAAGGCAAAGTCTTATCTCCTCCTCATTCTTCTCCCGTGGCGCCACGAGGCGATCGAGGCTCCCAACCCCTTTGAAGCCCCCACCGGGTGATGGAAAGTCCCAGGGCCGAGCCGAGCCGAGCCGAGCAGGCCGATGAAAGTCCCGAGCCCCCACCGGGCGATGGAAAGTGCCGCGGCCAGGCCACGCAGAGCGATGAAGGGCCTGCGGGCGGGTCGATCAAACCTCGCACTTCGGGGCGGTCGAAGCTGCTACGGCTGGAGCTCCCAAAAGCCGGTCGCCAGCCAGGGACCTGCGAGCTCCCGATGTTGCGGTCTGCAGGGCCCACGGCCGAAGCCTCCGAGATGGTAAGTCCAGGCCCTGCGACCGGAATCTTCGAGGTCGATCCCAGCTGGAGGCCGCCGACTCCACGATGCTAGGCCGTAGCGCGAACGGAGATACGACACGGTAAAGGTCGTATAAGGGAAGTGAACGGTTGCAATGTACTATCTAGGCAAGCAAGGGGCACAGATTCACTGGACCAAAGAAGTAGCCTTGATCTAGGACCCTGACCTGAAATGTCAGTAATTGTTTTCCCCCAGAAATACTGCCCAACCATCCAGCGGCTTGTTTCGTTACACTCATAGACAATCTAGGCCAGCGAGAAGTTGATGTGCATAATTGGTCTATCGCAAACGAAAAAAAATCACAACGGAATATTCACTTTGAAGTAAATCTTCGGTATGGATTTGGGCTGCACAGTGGCGCAACTGGTAGACTTCTGGCTCACAGCGCCAGAGACCCACATCCGATCCTGACTGCGGGTGCTGTCTGTGTGGAGTTCACACGTTCTTCATATGACCGCCGTGGATTCCTTCGGGTGCTGTGGTTTCTACCCTCATCCCCACGATCTGTGGGTCTAGGTCAATTGTACTATGTAAATTCCCCTACCACGTCGGAAGTGGATGGAAGGAACATAGAACTGCTGTGAAAAATGTTATCTATGGTGAGCGTGGACTCAGTGGGTCAAAGGACAGGTATCCACGTTATATCTGTCAATCGATGAATGGGTTCCTACTCTCCATGAAGACCTGTATACATATGGGGAGATGTACTCCCTCACAGTAGGTTTGTAGTCAGGCTTGTAACGAGATCGTGCACCCTGTGTAAAATCCAACATTGAACCAAAAATCGACTTAACCGTGGATTCATAAAAATGCCCCCAAAACATCAGTGGAGGCCGAGTGACATTTTATTGGGAGCAGTTGCATTGAAAGTTAGAATCATCTACATATCGTGGAACGGTTAGTTTATCCTTGGACAAGGAGATGGAACAGCTCTCATTGAACGAGGCTGGAGACACATTTGATTCATTGGATGCCACAATCATGGAGGCGCTTTCACTGTACTTCGTATCAACTGGAATGAAAGTAACTCAGTAAAACTCAATTTTTTTAAAGGACGAAAAAGGGGTGAGTACTTTATGTACTTCCAATTCCCATACTGACCTTTCTGTCCTATGTCTCCTCCATTGTCAGAGTGAGGCCCAACGCATTTTGGCGGAACAGCATCTCATATTTCGCTTGGGCAGCTTACAACCCAGTGATATGAATATTGATTCCTTTATCTTCAAGTAACCCGTGTACTCCCTCTCTCTCCACCCCTCCCCACCCAAGTCGCACCAGGTTCCCGTTCTCACACACCAAACAGCTAACAATGGCCTGTTTCCTTTATCACTCATTTTCTGCATATTTTTCATTCATTTGTTTTGATCTCTCTACATCACTGTGCATATCGCTCGTTTCCCTTTCCCCTAACTCGGCTGAAGACGGGTCTTGATCCGAAACGTCACCCATTCCTTCTCTCCAGAGAAGCTGCCTGCCCCGCTGAGTAACTCCAGCATTTCGTGTCTGTCTTCGGTTTAAACCAGCATTTGCGGTGCCTTCCTACACAGTACTTTGCTGTACTTCGTATCCAAAAACAAAGAAGTTCACTGTACTTAGGTAGAATATTATCATCGGCGTCAATTATTATGGAGCCATTATGATCTCCTTTGTTTGAGAAATTATGGCACACATGGAAATTAATATTTGACAATCGTGCTCATGAGCATGAAAATTGTTAGCGTTGGCGAAAAAAACCCTTCTTAATGCCAACATGAACAATTTCGCTGTGAATCCATCAGCTCTCGGTCGGCACGTTTAAATCAGGTCCTTGGTATGTCCATTTAGAATGGGAATATGGATTGACGCTATTGTCCCTGTTGCCCACGCGAACAGCCGCCAAAATCTGCTGGGTTCTCGCTCTGTTCGTCAAGCCGTGAACGAGAACAGAGACCAGCTGGTTATTTCACCATTGGTCCCTCATGTCCGTGTTTCACCAGAACCTTGAGAATTGAGTAAAGACAACTTGCCTGCACATGGTCTTGCACTGCGCATTATACATCTAATATACTTTTAAAATGCTGTACTATTATTTTGTAAGATATACAGAGACTAATTTGCACCCAATAGATTCCCAACGCGATGTGGTTGTGTGGGGAAGCTGGCAGTTGATGGGAACGTATTGCGCTTCGTGGGGTTGTTTCCTTTATTTGTGGAAATGCTGCCTGGCATTTTATTTTTGCGGATGTTCATGCAAGGTGCTGTGATGGATCTTTCTTGTAGTTGTTTTTGCAAAAAGCAGATATGTTTGTTGGGCTGTTCTGTTGGTCTTTCAGGTTGGCTCTGACGAGTTCATCACCAACTATATACTCCCCCTCTCCATCGCCGTCCACCCTCATCTCCAGCAGCGTTAGAGCTCCAGCCGTCATTACAGTAGAGACCGTGGTAACGGCAGTTGTTCAATGCCAGTGATTTATTATTTTGGAACGACAGGATATGAGTACCGACGTGGTATGATTCTGCTGCTAAGACGTGAGGATTTGGCTTTACAAATTGATTATTCATTGAGAGCGCGGTTGCCGACGAAGGATCAATAGGGATCATGGAAGCTTATGTGAGGGATATCAGGCAGGGCTCGGTAAACAGGTGAAAGATAATTGGGGATCGGTAAAAAGGCTGGCAAATGAGATACAAGTACATAGGTTGGAGGAAGCGCGATTGGCAAATGGGTAGAGTTGCATTTATTTCCCACCTTTTCTGATATTACCACATAAATTTGTCCTCGTGACCCTCTTCCAGACAAATAGCACTAGTTGCTTGTACCTCGGCGCCTGGTCAGGAACGACAGATACGGCAGCTTAATTCAATTTCCCGCGCGTCTCCATTTGTGGCAACAGCCCACACGGAAACAGGCGCAGCAGGGCAACCAATTATCTGGAATAATACAGGGTATTTGATGGCTGGAGGCCTGTTGGTGTCAAACAGCTTCCACCAGTTGGTGATAGGCAAGCTGATGAGAAGGGAACATGACTGTTGTATCTCTCGTCAATGTGTTTTAATCAGCTGGCAGCGTTAGTGAGCAACCGTGGGTGGCACAATGGTGCAGCAGTAGAGTTGCTGCCTTATAGGGCCCGAGACCCGCGTTTAAACCTGACTACGGGTGCTGTCTGTACGGAGTGGGGAAGAAATTAATTTAGAGGGAAATTAAAGGAAAATGAAAAGCAACAGAATTCGCAGGTTTCTTTCAAGATACTTTATTCAAGAGAGAGCTAGATAGAGATCTTAAGGATAGCGGAGTCAGGGGGGTATGGGGAGAAGGCAGGAACGGGGCACTGATTTAGAATGATCAGCCATGATCACATTGAATGGCGGTGCTGGCTCGAAGGGCCGAATGGCCTCCTCCTGCACCTATTGTCTATTGTCTATTTATTGCATGATATCATGGAGAAGGCGGCAGTAGACTGTTCACCAGTTCTCTGACCTCACAGCGGAATTAGCCGACAGTTATACTGTGAAGTAAACAACTTTTGTTTTTTGTTAGATACAACTTTACGAAAATATACAATCTACTACATGAGTACCAATTATTTCATTAGCCATAACATTCTTTTTGTTTATGTCTATCTTATTCAACGACAGATGGTTAATACAAGTCAAACACCACACAAGGGCATCTTGACATTATTCTATCTCATCTTTTAGCCGGCCCGCGCTACCATCCCCTCTCCGAGTCAATCATAAGCCCCTATTTACTGCAACGTAACTAGCTGCCAACGGTAGGGGGCGCGGGTGGTCTACTGTAACACTGCTGAGAAAAACTAGCTTCCTTTTCTCCGTCTACTATTTCATGTTTACATTTACCATCCACCCTTCAACACATTCCTAGACAAGGGATTAGACATACGTCTAATCTTCCTTTGCCGATTCCCACGAACTTCCTCTGCGCTTGGTCAACGAGAGATGCCAATTGTCACATCCAAGCAGCCTTTCGTTACGTTGTTGAATTCCAATCAAAACTAAGTAAGAAAGGATATTCATGTTTTCTTCCACAAGGAGTTTGTCCGTTCTCCTCCTGACCTGCGTGGATTTTCTCCGTGAGCTCCGGTTTCCTACCACACTCCACAGACTTACCGGTTTGTAGGTTGATTGGCTTCGTATAAATGTAAATTGTTACGAGCGTGTGTAGGATAGTGTTAATGTGCGAGTAGCACTGGTCGGTGCGGACTCGGTGGGCCGAAGGGCCAGTTTGTCCGCTGCAAGGCAAGCACCTATCCACTTTACTCCCATTTTTCGGCCTTCTGTCCCGAGACGTTTCAAGTCTCATCCAAAAAAATCTAAAAGATCTTGAGAGTATCTGCGACTAACAGCCCTGCAGGCCACGTGGTCCAGTGAATAAATACCAACCTGAAATCCCATTTCCCCAATAGATATCTCATGCTGTAGATTGCTCCCTTATGAGCAACGCATCTCATTATCATATCATATATCTACAGCCGGAAACAGGCCTTTTCGGCCCTCCAAGTCCGTGCCGCCCAGCGATCCCCGTACATTAACACTATCCTACACCCACTAGGGACAATTTTTACATTTACCCAGCCAATTAACCTACATACCTGTACGTCTTTGGAGTGTGGGAGGAAACCGAAGATCTCGGAGAAAACCCACGCAGGTCACGGGGAGAACGTACAAACTCCTTACAGTGCAGCACCCGTAGTCAGGATCGAACCTGTGTCTCCGGCGCTGCATTCGCTGTAAAGCAGCAACTCTACCGCTGCGCTACCGTGCCGCCGACATATAGCCCTTATAATATTGTACATCCCATTCCCAGTTCACTCAGCCTTCCCTGCTGCAATGTAAACAAACTCAGCACTTCCATTCTCCCCCTTTTACCTGACACGCTCCATTCCGGGCTAAGTCTGGTAAATCTACTTGCAGGCCCTCAAATGAAATCACGTCCTTTCCTCAGGTGGCGATCTCAATTACACATAGTATCGCAGTTGCTGACATCTTACGTGTTTTTTTACATTACATTTCTAAATTTCTAATCACAGGTGAATGATGGAAAATTCCTACATTCCGCCTATCAAAAAGTTCCCTGACCAGCCATGCCATGTCCTGCCTCTCCTCACAGTTTTCCCTCACTTCCCTTCCCCCAACAATCAATCTGAGGAAGGGTTCCAACCCGAAACGTCCTCTGTCCATGTTCTCCAGGAATGCTGCCCGATCCGCTGAGTTACTCCAGCACTCAGTGTCCTTTAATGAAGGGGAAATGTTTGTAAAGGTATTTACTAACTTATTTACCGGTGTTGCTGGCTTCAGGGGTCCATGGACGTGAACGCAGACGTCCCTCTACTCCCCAGTAGCTGCTACGAAGCATTGTGCTTATCTTCGACTTATCTGTGTTCACAAAAAGAATTAAGTCTTCAGTATGAAGTTCTATCCGCCATTGCTCGACCTATCTTACTAACCCTATCAATGGCGACCTTTGGCAGTGCCTGCCACCCTGAACAACACTGACAAGTGTTGCAATTTGGCCAACGGACAATCCGTGCCTCCAGCATTCACATCCACATGTTTTATATATCTCTGTCAGTGATGGATATGGGTTTTAGGAACTCGGGATACACTCAGGTCCGTGAGGCTGAGGTTGGGAAGGAAGGGGGGTGGGTGGGGGGTTATGTGCGATCATACCCATGTAAGAGTACAAGAATGCATAACTTGTTTATTGTGTATTTATAATATAGTATATTGTGTATTAAATGTCATACCTGCTTTCTGGCATCTCTCTCTCTCTGTTTACATTACAAAATGTTCCATAATGGTATATAATCTCCATTTCTTTCTGTTACCTGCTCTTTCTTTCTGCATGCCGTTTCTTCAGCACACCTTCTGCCACTAAGAAGCCATGTCCTCACATATTCTTTAGGGTTGAATTTTGACAGAGGAGGTCCCACCAATTTAATAAATAGAAGAGTTGAGAGATGATCAGTTTGAAGTCTTGCACGTTGTGGTGACATGCAGAAATTACCAGCTGCTGAAAATCTGCAGAAACTATCTTCCCTTTAGAATCCTTGAATTCTCTGAAGGCTCTGACACAAAGCCAACCATTTAAGCCAAATTGTTCTGCCATTTCTTCTCCCCATCATTATCCCCAAAGGTAAAAAGTGAATCTTCTGAAATATTGTTAATATCTAAATATTTCGATTTGTTAATTAACTTTTTACATTTATCATTGGAAGCTGTTGTAGAGTCAAGCAGCCTGGATTTCATATTATTGACCAAACTCCTCAAAAACTGTTGTCTATGTATAGTAGGTACTTTACCAGCTCTCAAATTTATTCCATTAAATATCATCTGGCTTGTTGCTTTCTCCACTTGAGTATAAAATGTTCCTGGCTTCTCTATTTGACATTCAAGACCCTTGATAGTTCGTTTAATTTCCTCATGTGCTTTACCAACATGAAAGATTCACCAACTGCTGCTCTCAAGCAGACTACTAGAACAGTTTTCCCATTAATAGTTGTAGATTCATCAATCATAATAGTCATTTTAGATTGTTTTGAAATTATATTTTCCACCACTGTCTATCGCATCTGGTTCCCTATGTGGTGAGAAACATCTGCACATGACTTACGAGAGTGTAGAATGTACCCTAAGTTGATGCCGTTTCTTTCTTGCAGTTCAATATCGGAAGACATATCTGTGTAGGGCCTACCTTTGTGTACAATATTATATACCGTTCTAAAAACTCAACCTGTTTTTGCTTCGTCCTTTTTCAGTGACATATACACTACATTTTCGATTGCTTTTTTTTCAACAATTTCATTGATTTTTCTGGCATCTGATATGAGCTTCACTATTTTTGTGCTTAATAATCTTTTTTCTTAAACTCATTAACTGTTTTGCTTTGTCATCACTCACTCCTACTACATTGACACTGCACCACTCACGACAAAATGAATTCCTTGTGTTTGTTCAAGTCCAAGATGACACTTGCTGCATACACGACATCCTAGTTTTCTATTTTTAACAATTAGCCAGGGATATTCTTTCTTTTTGTTTAAGTATATTTCTTGTGTCCAACGGTCTGGAAGGTCACATTTTTCAATATCTTTTGAAATGTCTTCACATGCAGCATCAGGCGAAACAGCTGCATCAGTTACATTATAATTTTCAAGTGCCTTTTCTGGCTGAGTGTTTTCATTATCATTTATTTCTTCATCGATCTGAAGACGCTGTCTTTTAAAGTATATCAGTATGCTCATTTTCACAGGGGTACACAAGTCTGAAATTTATAGATATTTGATAGTGATATATAATAAAATTTGATAGTGATATATAATAAAATATTTCCGCTTGCACTATTGTTTTGCTAAATAAAACCACCCACAATACAATATTCACCACTCACGATTTAGGCTAGAAAAAACTATTGGTACTACTTATTTAATTTTCTCCCCATCCATTCTAATTTAACTGAAACAACTGAGGCACAGCGGCAGAGAGGCACAGAGGCACAGTGGCAGAGCGGTAAACAAAATAACGTGGAATAATAAAATAACGTGACTTTACCTGAGCCCGTGCTCGTGGTCCGGTTGCCCTCACAGTGAGTTTAAGAAATTCTCCCTTGAATTTTATTCAAAGGAACGTGGTGTCATTAGTACATGGTCAAAACGCAATTACATTTACTGAGGAATGTGGATCGATGTATTGATGACACATTATATAACTACTACCTGTTAACTACTGGCTGTTAACAAGTGCTAACGGTGGCAGTTAACAAATCGTTTTCGTCTGAGTTGAATAAAATGATAAACGACTTGAATCTTTCTGCAGTACTCATTAAACCCGAGCTGGAAATTGAAAACTAGGGGAACACCGTCCCCCTGCGTACCCCACCATTTCCATCACTGATTCTAAAACTAGAGTGCCCCACACCAGGCCCCTCTTTGTTCTCCCACCATCCCTCATGGCGGTCCTCCGTCAAAGAGAACGCCTACAGGTCCTTGGTCAGGCCCAAATTGGAGTATCATGGAGCCGTTTGGGATCCTTTCAACAGCAACAAGATCAACCTGGAGAAAGTACAAGGCCGAGCAGTTCGCTTTGTATGTAATGACTACAAGCGCAAATCAAGCGTGAATAATATGCTGACTTCTCTCGGATGGAATACACGAGAGCTCCGCATAATCAGGCTAAGACTTTTTGCAATTTACAAGGAGATTCACAAAATCACGCCATCAAATCTTCCGTCATCCCAGAACACCAACTGCCATGAAACAAGACAAATACCTACATCATCAACTAGCTGAATTTCAATAAACTTTGCTACCAATATTCCCTTTACCCAAGATCGATCAGGGATTGGAATATGTTGCCACCCAACACACGTGCTGCTCCCGATGTTAATTAATTCTAAAAGGGGATTGAGCAACTGGATCCCCTCAACTTGGTCAAAAAGGCCCACTTCAAAATGTAATCACTACTCTACTCACTCCGACCTGGGTGCGATAACCACTTATGAGGTGTTTGCGCAGTAATCAACCAGAACCAGAACCCATGCCGGGTCATCCATTGTTCTTCGCGACAGTCCCCCCCATGCCGGGTCATCCATTGTCTTCCCCTCCCCCCTTTAGGCCCCACCGCTGCCGAGGCTCCTTCGGCCCATTCAGGCTTTGCCGCTCGGCTTCTCCGCAGTCCGCTGTGGGGCAAGTCGAGCCTGTCTTTCTGCAACGTCGCTCTGGGACTTTGATTCGGCCACATTTGGAGTATCGTGCAGTTCTGGTCGCCTCCCTTACAGGAAGAACATGGACATTTTTGAACATGTACGCAGTTTTATTTTGTTTTGAAAGGTATTTTTCCATTTTGAAAACACTAAGCTCTCAGCTGTCACCCCGAAACTGTGATGATCGTCGGTGGAGGTGTTGAGGTGTTTTAGAAACTTAAGTTATAGTTCTTTGCATCTTTTAAGATGGTTCGAGGGGATTGGACTTGGCCACTGTCCAGAGGCCACTTAGCTTTCACTGAGTTTACTGGTTTGGTTGAGAACTATTTTCAGGGAAAGAACAACTTTAATCCAACTGAATGAACCCCCCTCCTACTGATTCAGCTTCAGCTCTAACCATTTTAATTATTTTTTTCCCCACATGATCTGGGACAAAACTGGTCAACCTGTGTGAATGAGAATGCTGCTACCTGTAATGTTATCCCTTTCCCCTCTCTCCACCCCTCCACCCCCCCAAATCAGTCATGTATTTTCTCACTTATATTAATTTCCCAATGTCAGAATTATGGAACTCGTTACCCATAGTTGTGTAGGACTGCAAAGTTAGAGGATGTGCTTTGCCACTCACGTCCTGCAAGCGTTTTCCCAACTCTTTCTTCTTCAGTGTGCAGTGTGTGTTTTTCTTGCAAGCTGTCTTGTGTTCTGTGAATTGAGTAAGTCTATATCTGGTCGTTGCATTCAACAGTTGCATTCCTTGATATTCCAACCAAAAAACTAGCAGGGAAGACCAAGGAGGAACTTACTATGGAGAAGAAGAGTTGGAAAAACGCTTGCAAGATGTGAGTGGCCAACCCGTCCCCCCCGGAGGACCGGCGCCCGTCCCGGTGTGCCCCGTGCCTGACCTTCCTCCCACGCTGCAGTGCGGCGCAGAGGGTCCAACAAGATGGCCGCCCTCCCCGCAGGGGCTGAAGTCAGTGGGGCCGAGGGGGGGTTGGGGGGAGGGAGGGGTTGAGTGCAGGGGGAGGGGAGGGAAGGGGTGAAGAGGATGGGGGAGGGGAGGAGGGGGTGCTGCACCAATGCAGGTGAGCTTTGGAGCCACTTGGTCTAGTATCTCTCTAAATCTGGCCTATCCATGTATCTGCCCAAATGTTTCTTAATCATTACGATAGTGCCTTCTTCGACTATTTCCTCTGGCGGCTTGTTCCATAAACCCACCACTCTGGAAAAAGTTACCACTCGGGTTCCCGTCAAATCTTTCCCCTTTCACCTATGTCTGGTTCTTGATTCCCCTACTCTGGGCAAGAGGATCTGTGTGTTCCTGATCTATTCCTCTTGTGCAGCATGGAAACGTGCCTTTCCTTCCATTGAGTTGGTGCCAAACATCAACCTCTCATTCCATTAACTTCAGTTAATTCCATTTTTAAAATTACACCTGCAAGAACCCCCTCCAGATTCTCGGTGAGGAGTTGTGTATTTTAGTTGCTTTGTATCAAATACGATTGAGTGAGGAAATGTTGCTTTAATTGAGGCTTTCTCTTTGCAGCGACTCAGAAGCCAGATCCGATTCAGCCAGCTGGTCCTTCACGCCTCAGTGCCAGCAGCAGCAGTTCGTCGGGATCTGACACTAGTAGCACTTCAAGCGGATCAAGTTCATCAGACACTAGTGATTCTGACTCTGGTTAGAGTTGGCAGATTCTTTGGTTTCTTGTTGAGGAAATTTGGTTTTGGATTGGTTCGAACTAATCTGCAGGGTCGGAAGAAGTATGAACCAGACTGCTGGGAGGTATCCTGTTCCCACGTGCCCGTCGTTACTGACTGCAGTGTACATGGTTTGATGTGATTTTAATTTTACAAAAAAAAGGAAAAAACTACAAGCACTGCATCACGAGGATGGACCTGGTAGAAGATTATCCACTCTGTAACACATCAGCTAGATCTCATAATCTGTCTGTCTCAAATGTGTGCTGTATTTGGGGCCAAGTTGGGACTGGGTGGGTGGGAGGGTACTAAAGGGTGCTTGAGGCTGTTGCTTGGTTCCTCCTCTCCAGTGGAGGCAACTAGGCCGGGTCAAAAGTGACTGCAGCCTCTAAACCTAGAGTGCTCCTTGCTTAAAATCATGTGGAGAATCCAATATGAGGGGCACGCTGTTTTGAACTCGCCTGTCGAGTCGCTGTACGCAGTTTTATTTTGTTTTGAAAGGAATTTTTCCATTTTCAAAACACTTTAAGCTGATCTGTGAGCTGTCACCCTGAAACTGTGATGATCGTCGGTGGAGGTGTTTTAGAGACTTAAGTTATAGTTCGTTGCATCTTTTAAGATGGTTCGAGAGGATTGGACTTGGCCACTGTCCAGAGGCCACTTAGCTTTCACTGAGTTTACTGGTTTGGTTGAAAACTATTTTCGGGGAAAGAACAACTTTAATCCAACTGAATAAGTAGAAGAGCTTGAGCTCTAACCATTTTAATTATTTTTTTCCCCACATGATAGACAATAGACAATAGACAATAGGTGCAGGAGTAGGCCATTCAGCCCTTCGAGCCAGCACCGCCATTCAATGCGATCATGGCTGATCACTCTCAATCAGTACCCCGTTCCTGCCTTCTCCCCATACCCCCTCACTCCGCTATCCTTAAGAGCTCTATCCAGCTCTCTCTTGAAAGCATCCAACGAACTGGCCTCCACTGCCTTCTGAGGCAGAGAATTCCACACCTTCACCACCCTCTGACTGAAAAAGTTCTTCCTCATCTCCGTTCTAAATGGCCTACCCCTTATTCTTAAACTGTGGCCCCTTGTTCTGGACTCCCCCAACATTGGGAACATGTTATCTGCCTCTAATGTGTCCAATCCCCTAATTATCTTATATGTTTCAATAAGATCCCCCCTCATCCTTCTAAATTCCAGTGTATACAAGCCCAATCGCTCCAGCCTTTCAACATACGACAGCCCCGCCATTCCGGGAATTAACCTAGTGAACCTACGCTGCACGCCCTCCATAGCAAGAATATCCTTCCTCAAATTTGGAGACCAAAACTGCACACAGTACTCCAGGTGCGGTCTCACCAGGGCTCGGTACAACTGTAGAAGGACCTCTTTGCTCCTATACTCAACTCCTCTTGTTACGAAGGCCAACATTCCATTGGCTTTCTTCACTGCCTGGGACAAAACTGGTCAACCTGTGTGAATGAGAATGCTGCTACCTGTAATGTTATCCCTTCCCCCTCTCTCCCCCCCCCAAAATCAGTCATGTATTTTCTCACTTATATTAACTTCCCAATGTCAGAATTATGGAACTCGTTACCCATAGTTGTGTAGGACTGCAAAGTCAGAGGATGTGGTTTGTCACCACCGTTAAGTGCAGTGTGTGTTTTTCTTGCAAGCTGTCTTGTGTTCTGTGAATTTAGTTAGTCTATATCTGGTCGTTGCATTCAACAGTTGCATTCATTGATATTCCAGCCAAAAAACAAGCAATTAATCCGAGCGTGACCTTGAAATATTGTTTTAGCAGTTCCTTCCCTGAAACTCGCGAGCCAGGTTGACTGCCCAAAGTTGAGTTTGCTGTTGGGGGGCTGGGTGTTGCGGGAAGCAATTACGTGGCACTTTTAACGCCATAGAGTGTTGCAGTGTGGAAACAGGCCTTTTGGCCCAACTTGCCTACACTGGCCAACATGGTTCTATCCGTACTAGTGCCACCTGCCTGCGTTTGCCCCATCTATATATACTACTAAAACTCGGTTCAGTACTTGAATGCAGAGCAGTAACGCTGTACCAAGGTGGTGTTGGTCAGTGCACAGTTTGTAAGCAATTACTTTGTGCCTATCTTATTTCCCCTCCTCTTTTGGTTTGGACTAGGCTGTTTGGATAGTCTTGCTGGTTATCCTACTTGGTGCTGTCTTACTGAGTTGCACGACTTAGTTTGGAGGGGCAAATTTGTTTTTAATGTGTACGGTTTAGTTGTCTTCATTTCTGCAAAGGTTACAGGAAAAGCTGACAGCTAAATTTAATCTTTTTTCATCCAGTTATGTGGTGTTTTATTTATTTTGTTACAAAATAATTATGTTTTATATTGTAAATACTGAACCAACGTGCCTGTTGATGCAGGTCACAAGAGTGTAGAGTGAGATTTTAACAAGTATGGTATATATAAAGATGCACAACTGAGAAGCATGTTTCTTAATGTAAAGGTGATTTTTATTTTTTTATCTTAATCTGTAAAGTTTTTTTCTGCAGTCCGTTCTTGTTTTTTTTTGTTATTTGCAGAATTGGACCTCAGTTAACAACTTGTATGTGACAATGTATTTGTTAAACCTTGAGTTCTCAACGCTGTAAAGTAAAAATGTTCTTTAAAGCCACATCGGTTTATTCAATTGTTGGATGTGTTGCCTATTGTAGGGGTGAAAGATGAAACCTGATAATTAAGATGGTATTGCTTGCATAGATGAACTATTAAACGTGTAAGGAGTTGGTAAGTGAGAAGAGATATAAAGGGGCTTAATCATAATAATGCAGGCTTTGTAAAGCTGATGGGGGTGGGGGGTAATTTCCCTCCTATTAATTGTGGTTATCTTTAGTTTACATGTAGCACATGTAAACTAAAGATGCATTCAAGAGAGCTAGATAGAGCTCTTAAGGATAGCGGAGTCAGGGGGGTATGGGGCGGCACGGTAGTGCAGCGGTAGAGGTGCTGCTTTACAGCGAATGCAGCGCCGGAGACTCAGGTTCGATCCTGACTACGGGTGCTGCACTGTAAGGAGTTTGTACGTTCTCCCCGTGACCTGCGTGGGTTTTCTCCGAGATCTTCGGTTTCCTCCCACACTCCAAAGACGTACAGGTTTGTAGGTTAATTGGCTGGGTAAATGTAAAATATTGTCCCTAGTGGGTGTAGGATAGTGTTAATGTACGGGGATCGCTGGGCAGCGCGGACTTGATGGGCCGAAAAGGCCTGTTTCCGCGCTGTATATATATGATATGATATGATAAGGCAGGAACGGGGTACACGTGGCGGCGCCTAACGGCAGCGGCTGACTAGCAGTCTGTCCGTCTTTTTTTTGTTGAGTGTCGGTGTTGGGATGATTTTTATATTTTTTTTTTTGGTTGTGTATGTGTGGGAGGGGGTGGTGGTGTGTGGGGGGTGGGTGTGGGTGTGGGTGTGGGGAACTTTTCTCTTCCTCACGGCGCGGGGTGCGGCTCGGCTGCGGGGCCTAACATCCCCCGGTGCGGCTCGGCCGCTGGACTTTACATCCCGGTGCGGCTCGGCCGCTGGACTTTACATCCCGGTGCGGCTTGGCCGCTGGACTTACATCACCCGGTGCAGCTCGGCTGCGGGGCTTAACACCGCCCGGTGCAACTCGGCTGCGGGACTTTACATCGCCCGGTGCAGCTCGGCTGCGGGGCTTAACACCGCCCGGTGCAGCTCGGCTGCGGGGCTTAACACCGCCCGGTGCAACTCGGCTGCGGGACTTAACACCGCCCGGTGCGGCTCGGCTGCGGGACTTTTCACCGCTGGTGCGGCTCGGCTGCGGAACTTAACACCGCCCGGTGCGGCTCGGCTGCGGGACTTTTCACCGCTGGTGCGGCTCGGCTGCGGGACTTAACACCGCCCGGTGCGGCTCGGCTGCGGGACTTAACACCGCCCGGTGCGGCTCGGCTGCGGGACTTAGCTGCGCAAGGCTTGGTCGCGGGCCTTTCATCGCCCGGTTCGGCCGCGAGACGTTTCAGCGCCCGGTGCGGGGACTGTGCGGGTCGGTCGGGGACGAGCTGTCTGTCCGTGGGCGTGGGGAAGAGAGGGGAAGTTTTGTTGCCTCCATCACAGTGAGGGGGGTGTTTGGTGTCACTGTGATGGACGTTTGTGTTGGGGTTATGTGTCTTGTGTTCTTTTTTTTTCTATGACTGCTATGTAGTTTCGTTCGGTACTTCGGTACCGAACGACAAATAAAGCTCTGTTATACCTGTTATACCTGATTGAGAATGATCAGCCATGATCACATTGAATGGTGGTGCTGGCTCGAAGGGCCGAATGGCCTCCTCCTGCACCTATTGTCTATTGTCATATGAAATCCAGCCCCCCTCCAGACTGATCATCGATCACCTGTTTACACTAGTTCAGTTATCCCACTTATGTATCCACTTGCTACATTCTAGGGGCAATTTTATAGAGACCAACTAAACTTTGGATGTGGGAGTAAACTGGGGCACCAGGGAGGAACCCATGTGGTCGCAGGGAGAACGTGTAATCTCCACACATAGTTCCTGAGGCCAGGAGGTGCAATGAGGCAGGAGGCTACCTGCTGTGCCTGCCTATTCAGCGCAGATGGAGTGTATTTAATTCCGGAGGTGTACAGGAGAGTAACTGAATGTTACAAATAAGGGAAGGATCCTTACTGGACCATGGAAATGTAGCTGGTCAAGTGGATGGAGTCTCAATTCGAGATCCTATCATTTTTGGAGATTACGATGTAATAAGATGCAAGGTAAATTTCACCACAATTGGATGATCTTGCAAAGATTAGGAGCATCTACTTGCAGGTAAGTATGTTGTATTAAGGTTTCAGTGAAGAAATAACAATTTGAAGATTAATATGCTCCTGTAAGCGTAAAAGCAAGGATGTGCAGAGGTGTAAGGGTTGTTTAAGCAGTAAAAGTATGAAATAGATAAGGGGAACTAGTGGAGAGGTCTGGCAAGAGTGTACAAAAATAAGGAGCCGCTCAAGGAAATTAGGAAGGCCAAGTCTAACGAAAGGACACTGATAGCAGGATCAGGCAAATCTGAGATCCTCTGAAAAAGAATAATTGGATAATAAAGTAGGTCCGTTTGGAGCAATCTCTGGAGTAAGAGGTATAAGCGTGGGTATTAAATTAATAACTCATCAGTATTTACAAAGGAAACAGACTTTGTAGCTGGTGAATTCACTGGAGAGGTAGGTGAAAGTCTGGTGCACACATTCATAAATGAAAAGTATAACTCATGTTAAAGGTGATGAAATCCTCAGAGCCAGAAGGGATTTATCCCAGGGGAGAGGTTGCTTGGAGTGGCTGAGATTTTGCATATTTGATGCACACTTTACCTAATGCCTGACTGTTATTGAGTCTTGTGCCCTGGTAATTGATCCCAGAGGTCAGCATGGACATGGTGGGCTGATTGGATTTTTTCCATGCTATATGCCGCCATGACTAAATAACTGGTGCTGTCTGTGAAGTTTGCACCATCTTTCTGTGACTGCATGGGTTTCATCGATGCTCTGCATCCAAAGATGTGTCTGTAGGTTAATTGGCCTCTAAATTGCCCCTAGTGTATAAGGAGTGGAAGAGAAAGTAGAACAACTACTGGATGATTGACTTGGGTTGGGTTTGGTTGAAGGGCCTGTTTTCATGCTTCCTTTCAATCAAATAAACTTGGGTCATGGACAGATGATTGGGGGGAGAAAGCGTGTTCTAATTCCCTGGGAGTGACGGCCTGCAATCTAAAATCCTCTGGTGGGTAATGGCTAGCAAGATGAGCACATTGGTGATAACTTTAAACATTCCCTAGTTTCTGGGCAGCACCACTAGGATGGCAACTGATTATAATGCAAAGAACAAGAGAACTAAAACATGAAACTGATGCAAATTGCAACACTGGAACAGCAATGGCTCGAAAGCCAGGCCTCCAGGTAAAGTTTACTACTATGGCGAGTCCGGAAACTTGTTGGTTGTAGAAGAAGTTTATTGCAGCCGCAATATTCGAATACAGAGTTAAACAACAAGGTAAAGGACAACCATCAAAAACTTACTGTCTTCTTCGAAGACTTCGCCGAACTACTATTTCGGGCGCCAAACGCGCACATGACATCGCTGGCCAATCAGCGATGTCGCTCCCTGGACCAATCCCCATGGTCGCGTTCACACGTGACCTCGCTGGCCAATCCGAGGGTTCGACGACCTGGACCATTCTCTATGGTCGCTACACTACGATCTTTTCCATCTCACCTGGCCCCTGTGCTACCTTTTGATTTAATGTGTTCATTGTAGATGTTGCACGGTATTATAAACTTTGCTAAAAAGAAAGTGTAACAATACTAAAACTCTGTTCACGTGGTTCCAAATTTCAAAGCATGGAGGGTTATCAGAGTTTTATTGCAACTGGGATTTGTGAAAGTTACTGCACAAAACTTAGATAGAATATGAATAGGGAATTATTCAAAGGATAGTTCGACTTGCTTAGCCTGTGTCCCTCATACATGTTCTTTCATACTTGGCTAATAAATTTCCTTTTAATCCTTGTAATCTATTGATATATGTTGCCTTTCAAATTTATTTTACAGTGATTGGGGATCATTGTTCAGATGTTTGACTTGCAGTTTGCATGCACCTTCCCTTTAGAGATTGCATTTGAAGCTGCAACATTCTTGCTGTGCATCCTTTGTTCTTTCCCCTCTCAAAACCTGGGATGTATGTCATTGTGGTCTAGGTTCATCCACATTTAAAGCTGCTAGATCCGTTGGTATTGATGCCTTTTGTTTTTAAAATAAAATGGCTGGCCAAATATGTATTCAGAGGTGGGGATGCTGTATTTTCCTTTCAAAATATTAAGTATAATTCAATTGCCTTCTTGAATCATTCCACATACCTGAAAATAAGGTCATAAGGAATAGAAGTAGAATTTGGCCATTCAGCCCATCAAGTCTACTCCACCATCCAATTATGATTGATCTATCTCTCCCTCCTAACCCCATTCTCCTGCCTTCTCCCCATAACCTCTGACACCTGCACTAATCCAGAATCTATCTCTGCCTTTAAAATATCCACTACCTTGGCCTCCACAGCCTCCTGTGGCAACAAATTCCACAGATCTCTCAGATTAAATAAATTTCTCCTCACCTTCCGAAAAGAAGGTCCCTTAATTTTGAGGCCATTACCTCCATGTTTAAGTAATCTCCGCAGAATAAATCTTGTTGAGTGTTTTGGGATTGGTATTGGGCATGTGATTATTAGCCTGCCCAACCCTGGGTGGACTAAGGGGCTGAATTCTGGAAATAATGGCCTGGGAGATACAACTAACATTAATGCCCACATCCTTGGTGTGACCGGAAGATGCGACCATGCTGGCGTTAAGACAATAGACAATAGGTGCCGGAGTAGGCCATTCGGCCCTTCGAGCCAGCACCACCATTCAATGTGATCATGGCTGATCATTCTCAATCAGCACCCCGTTCCTGCCTTCTCCCCACACCCCCTGACTCTGCAATCCTTAACAGCGCTATCAAGCTCTCTTGTAAGCATTCAGAGAATTGGCATCCACTGCCTTCTGAGGCAGTGAATTCCACAGATTTACAACTCTCTGACTGAAAACGTTTTTCCTCATCTCCATTCTAAATGTCCTACCTCTTATTTTTAAACTGTGGCCCCTGGTTCTGGACTCCCCCAACATTGGGAACATGTTTCCTGCCTCTAACGTGTCCAACCCCTTAATAATCTTATGTTTCGATAAGATCCCCTCTCATCGTTCTATGGCAAGCTCAACCAGAATGAGGGCATGGATCATGCCTGGCAGGTAATTTTTGAGCCAGGTTTAAGTTCATGATTTTCAATTGTCTTTTCCCTCGGCCAAAACTGCTGCTGGTGCCCTGTGAATAATGATGAAGTTTACCATGAAAATCTGTCGGCTGAGAGGTGGTTTGAGCAATGGTTCAAATTGTATAGCATAGAGGCTAGAACCTCGCCTCACTGGAGAAGGTTCGAGCTCTGGCCACGTGCAGTTTTGGGCGGTTGTGTGCTCTGGGGGCAGGTCTCCAGAAATTAGAGTGCAAGAAATGTCCTGTTGTGCATTGCAATAAAGAGGATTGGAAGCATATTGGGTTTTTTCTTTAAACCATGTGATATAACCCCATGTGTAAGATGGAACTGCAGATGCTGGTTTAAACTAAAGATAGACACAAAAAGCTTGAGTAACTCAGCAGGACAGGCAGCATCTCTGGAGAGAAGGAATGGGTAACATTTTGGATCGAGACCCCGTTTTCTCGACCAGAAACGCCACCCTTTCCTTCTCCAGAGATGTTGCCTGCCCACCGAGTTACTCCAGCTTTTGTGTCTATGATATAACTCCTTGTTTGGGTTGGTTTCATTCTCAATGCATTTCATGAATCCTGACTCGATTTCACCTGTCCATTCCTTCCACAGATGCTGCCAGTCCCACAGTTGCACCAGCAGTTTGTGTTTTGCTCATTAAGTCCTGCTCCTTTTACCAATAACTCCTTTGCTACCAGTGAGTTGAAGGATATAGCATAGAAATGGGCCCGTCAGTCCACATTGACCGTCGATCACCCACTCACACTTTTGCATCCACTCCCAGCAGCCAGAGCACCCGGAGAAAACGCATGAGGGCACGGAAAACGTGTGAACTCCACACAGACAGAGCCCAATGTCAGAATCCAATCAGGGCTGTGTCATGGTTGAAATCTTTAACTGCCAATGCTTTTTGTTTAGGCTTTACAGAAATGTGTGCTGGTTCCTTTGTCCAAGTGGTGTTGCTCCCTTAATAAGACCACAAGTGCTGGAGTAACTCAACGGGTCAGTCAGCATCCCTGGAGAACATGGATATGTGACATTTCAGGTTGGGACCCTTTTTCAAGAAGGATACTTCCAGCTACTTTCAATCATTTGGCCTTGGTCTAACACCGTCCTGCCTACTGCAACCAATATTGCAACATTCTCATTTTCCCATCATGTCAAATGCTCGAGGAGTGAATGAGTGAGGACCAGAAAGTACCAGACCATGGCAGAGAGTGTAGAGCACGGGAACCAAGGGAGAACTGTTAGGAGAAGCGATGGAAGGAATGCAGTTTCCCGAGATCCAGGCTGCACCCAAAATGGGAAGTCGAGAAACGCTGTAAGCCACGTGGGACAAAATAGTGGGCAAGGCAAATGCTGAGGAAGGTCTGAAGTGCTGTCTGCCCGTTTCCCTCCACAGATGCTGTCCTACCTGCTTAGTTCTTCCAGCGCCTTTTCCCTGTGTCCAGCACCTGCAGGCTCCTGTGTTACCTGAAGGTCTGTGGAGAAGAAGAGTGAGCATGTCCTTGGGCAACAGAGACAATGGTTCCAATCTCTTTGTTACAGCGCAGGGGCAGGGATTGAGCCACAGGGAGAGGTTGGCAGGTCCAGGACTTTGTGCCTTGGTGGGTGAACTTATAAAATTGTGTATAAAATTATGAGCGGAATTCAATCTTTTACCCAGGGGAGGGGAATCAAGAACTTGGGGAATCAAGAAGTTGGGGATGTGGGTTTAAAGTTAGAGGGGAAACAGTTAATAGGAACCTTGAGCGGTGGGTATATGGAACAAATTGCCGGAGGAGGTAGTTGAGGCAGGTGCGGCAACATGTAAAATACATTTAGACAGGCGCATAGATGCGAAAGTTTGAGGGATGTGGGTCAAATGAAAGAAAATGGGACATCTTGATCTGCATGGAGAAGGGGGAGCGGGGGCGCCGAGAACGAGAGGAAACAACATGACTGATGAGCACTTTTGTAACTTTGTCGGCGCCAGAAATGTGGCGACTCTGTAGTTTGTGCATTGTATGCAGGGACAAAGAATTTCACTACCTTGGTGCATGTGACAATAAAGTATATTTGAATCGCTGAGGATGGATCGGCTGCGAGCTTTTTCCTTGAATAGGAGGCTGAGAACCCACGTTATTGGGGTGTACAAGATCATGAGTGCCATGGATAAAGTGAATGCTCAGTCTTTTTTCCGATTGTCTAAAGAGGGTAGTCCATACTTTTTTTTCGTTGGGGGGGGCGGCAATTTTACGGCGGAGAATTAAGCCGCAAAGCCACACGGTTTTTGGGACGTGGGAGGGAACGGGAGCACCCGGAGGATATCTGCGTGGTCACAGGGAGAACCTGCACACTCCACACAGACGGCATCGGAGGTGAGGATCGAACCCGGGTCTCTGGCGTTGAGGCAGCGGCTCACCAGCTATTCCAATGTTACCCATTTGTGTGTGTGTGTGTGCAAATACGGTTTTTTTTTGTCCTTGGTGTTACCTGTGGGTTTCATCATGCAGCCAGTGAGCTGGTCTGTGGCAGAGCGGCGACATTAGAAACGCTATTTCCCGGGGGTATCTGGGCTGGAGCCCCGCGTTCCGGGAGTTGATGGTCAGTAGTTAACCCCTGCCATCTACTGGAAGCCGCTGGGACTGTAGCAGCAATGTGTCTCTTGAGACCATACAACACAAACCAGCACAAGGGACTGCAGATGCTAGAATTTTGTTCGTTATGTGGTGTCTTATTTAATTTGTTACAAAATAATTATGTTTTATATTGTAAAGACTGAACCAGGTCACAGGTCACAAAAATGTGGAGTGAGATTTTAACGAGTATTGTATATATATGTAAAGATGCACAATTGAGAAGCATGTTTCTTAATGTAAAGGTGATTTTTATGTTTTATCTTAATCCGTAAAGTTTTTTTTCTACAGTCCGTTCTTGGTTTTTTTTTTTTGTATTTGCGGAATTGGACCTCATGTAGCAGTTAACAACTTGTATGTGACAATGTATTTGTTAAACCTTGAGTTCTCAACGCTGTACAGTACAAATGTTCTTTAAAGCCGCATCAGCATTGTAGGAGCCATTTATAATAATAATAATAATAATGCATTTTATTTATATAGCGCTTTTCTTATACTCAAAGACGCTTTACAGAGATTTTGAGAACATAGGGAAATGAATAAATAGATAAATAAGTAAATAAATAAATAAACAGAGAAAGGAGACAGAAGGTGAGGTGACCTTCAGTGGTTGAAGGCAGTACTGAACAGGTGCTTAATTTATGCTTAATTCAGTTATTGTCATTGAGTTATGGCTATGTTTTAATATTTCTAGTTTATGTCTTTTTTGCCTGCTTGTGGGTGTGACTTAATGAGTGATGGGGAGTGTCTAGATGGGAGGAGGCTAACGTGTCAACAGAGGTTGTGGGTCAGTTTAGACTTGGAGGATGGTGAGCATACAGTTCTTTACCACGCGCTCGTACCATGTGCTTGTATCAGCTATATTTGTAAGAATCACACGGTAATAACTGCAAGAATTCTGAGATATTGTTTGAAGAAGAAACAGTTGATAAAGTACGGAAAGTGATGAATTACTTGTTGATTTGTGCTACTTTAATAAAACCAATTAATGAAGAAAGGACGTTTCATGATTCGTTTTGTCATATCAGGGTGCGATGTGTGCGTAAGGTATAACTACATTTCATCCCCGAGTAGTAACGGCTATCGAAGTAGGACTTTGAGATGGTATAGAAACTGCCGTTACAAGTTTATTAAATTGTTGGATTAGTTGCCTATTGTAGGGGTGAAAGATGAAACCTGATAATTAAGATGGTATTGCTTGCATAGATGAACTATTAAACGTGTAAGGAGTTGGTAAGTGAGAAGAGATATAAAGGGGCTTAATCAGAATAACGCAGGCTTTGTAAAGCTGGTGGAGGGGGGGGGTTAATTTCCCACGTATTAATTGTGGTTATCTTTAGTTTAGATGTAGCACGTGAAATCCAGTCCCCCTCCAGACTGACCATCGATCACCTGTTTACACTAGTTCAGTTATCCCACTTATGTATCCACTTGCTCCGTAATAGGGGCAATTTTATAGAGACCAACTAAACTTCGGATGTGGGAATAAACTGGAGCACCAGGGAGGAACCCATGTGGTCGCAGGGAGAACGTGCAATCTCCACACACAATACCTGAGGCCAGGAGGTGCAATGAGGCAGGAGGCTACCAGCTGTGCCTGCCTATTCAGCGCAGATGGAGTGTATATAATTCCGGAGGTGTACAGGAGAGCAACTGAATGTTACAAATAAGGGAAGGAGCCTTACTGGACCATGGAAATGTAGCTGGTCAAGTGGATGGATTCTCAATTAGAGATCCTATCATTTTTGGAGATAACGATGTAATAAGATATAAGGTAAATTTCACCACAATGGGATGATCTTGCAAAGATTACGAGAATCTACTTGCAGGTAAGTATGTTGTATTAAGGCTTCAGTGAAGAAATAACAATTTGAAGACTAACATGCTCCTGTAAGCGTAAAAGCAAGGATGTGCAGAGGTGTAAGGGTTGTTTAAGCAGTAAAAGTATGAAATAGATAAGGGGAACTAGTGGAGAGGTCTGGCAAGAGTGTACAAAACTAAGGAGCCGCTCAAGGAAATTAGGAAGGCCAAGTCTAATGAAAGGCCACTGATAACAGGATCAAGGCAAATCTGATATCCTCAAGATGAATAATTGGATATTAAAGTTTGGGGCAATCTCTGTGGAGTAAGAAGTTATAAGCGAAGGTACTAAATGAATAACTCATCAGTATTTACAAAGGAAGCAGACTTTGTAGCTGGTGAATTCATTGGAGAGGTGGGTGAAAGTCTGGTGCACGCATTCATAAATGAAAAGTATAACTGATGTTAAAGGTGATGAAATCCTCAGAGCCAGAAGGGATTTATCCCAGGGGAGAGGTTGCTTGGAGTGGCTGAGATTTTGCATATTTGATGCACACATTATAATAATAATAATAATAAAATTTTATTAAGCAGACTCATGGTCCATTAGAATACACATACAGTACACAGTATATACATATAAAGTTAAATTAAATTAGAAAAGGCAACAATACCAATGTTTCCACATAGGTGACAGGTATCTCACGGCACTGAAACCAGGATTTACCAGCAGCACAATGATGGAATTCTGAGAACCATTCAATCGGCATATAAATTTAAACATGAGATTCCTCAACAGGGCATGAAACGTATTGACTCCTGCACTACAAAACAGTTCACTTGCACTGCACCACCTTGGCTTTCTAAGCAATATGCGCATGCAGTCATTATAGGCAACCTTAAGTTTATGGATGCTTGACTTATTAAACTTTATCCACAAAGGAGCAGTGTAAAGAGGAGTACAGTACGCTCTAAACAGGTTTATCTTGACATTTCCTGAGCACCAGTGGAATTTCCTAACCAACATGTTAGCTTGTGCATACAACATGCGGCGCTATCTATACATGTCCTCATCATCAGACATTTGATCTGTGATGACATGTCCCAGATACTTAGCTTTACAGCAGACAGATAGAACCTGCCCTGACAGGTAAAATGATGGGAAGACTAGATCTTTGTCCCCTTTTACTTTACAAATCATGACAACGCTCTTTTTAGCATTGTATTTCACGTCAAATTGGACACCATACTCAGAGCATATATTCAACATCTGCTGAAACCCAGCACTGCTAGGATAAAAAACTGCCAGATCATCGGCATACATAAGATGGTTTACCAGGGTGTTACCAATCATACATCCTGTTTTACAGCCCTCTAAGCTGTTCAGATAAATCATTCATGTACACATTAAAGAGGGCTGGTGAGAGTAGCCCCCCCTGGCGAACCCCATTACCAACACCAAATGGTACAGAGACTGCGTTACCCCATTTGACCTGCATGCTCTGGTTGGCGTACCAGTATGCCAGGACCCTAATTATACTGTTAGGCACTCCTCTTTGACTCAGTTTGTGGAACAGCTTATGATGGTTGACTCGATCAAAAGCTTTAGAGGCATCAATAAAACCAATTAACACAGAGGAATTCTGCCTTCTATACATTTCAACCATTTCCTTCAGGGCATAGATACATAAATCAGTACCATGCTTAGCCTTGAAGCCAAACTGGTTGTCTGTAGTACCCAAATAAAAACATAATCTATCTAATAAAATTCTTTCCAGGACTTTGGATAACACACTGGCTAGAGCAATCGGTCTGTAATTATCCAAGCTCCCCACCTTGCTCGCTTTGTCCTTGATGACAGGCACCAGAGTAACGGACAACATGGAGTCCGGTAACAGACCATGATTCATAAGGCCAGTAAAACAGATTGCAAGAAGGGCAGCAACCCTCGGGCTTGCAAGTTTGAGGTGCTCTGCAGTGATCTGATCTAAGCCGCTAGCTTTGTTATCAGCTAGCTGTGTGATTGCTTGATAGACCTTATTGGCTGTGATTCCCACTTTGTCACTGTTGGCAATGTTGCCCACTTTGTAGGGATCACTTTTAATACAATTAAATAGCTCAGAGTAATGTTGCCTCCACAAATCAGCTATGTTGTCGGCTCCTGAGACTCCTTCTATGGTACATGGTAACGATGTACTGCCTCTGTTCAGAGCTCTCACCTCCTTCCAGAAGCCAGTAACATTGTTACCAAGGAGCTTATCAGCCATAGAGTCTGCTCTCATTAATTGTTCGTGTTTGCTGATATAACGAACTGCATATTTATACCGAGCATTACTAAGCTTTTTGTGATCCAGGACAGGCCCCTCTCTGAGCCTACCTGCCAGGACCCAAGCCTTAAAGGCATCCTTAGCTTCAGCATGATGAGCAGCCACATGTTTATTCCACCCTGGCTTAATGCTGTGTCTTTTTTCAGAGTGAGTAAAGCATAGCCTACCAGCTTCATACACAGCACCCACAATACAATTATACATAGCACAGAGGTCCTTACAGTGAGCGCTGTTATTACAATTCACATCAGTACACATAATCGCATCTCTGGGTAGATATACATTACTTAAGGACATCAGTTCTCCCATAGTATAACATCACATCCTCATCTGAGAGCTTAGACCAATCCAGTTTAGCCTTACAGGCACTATTAACCTCCTGAGACATCTCCGGGAGACAGCCCCAATTGAGTGCCATAACAAAAGGAACATGATCAGACATAGATGCCTCATACACAATCTCCATAGATCTTAGAATATCATGAGCATCAGCATTACCTAATGCCTGACTGTTATTGAGTCTTGTCCCCTGTTAATTGATCCCAGAGGTCAGCATGGATATTTTACATGGTGGGCCGATTGGCTTTTCTCCATGCTATATGCCGCCATGACTAAATAACTGGTGCTGTCAGTGTGATGTTTGTACCATCTTTCTGTGGGTTTCATCGATGCTCCGCATCCAAAGATGTGTCTGTAGGTTAATTGGCCTCTAAATTGCCCCTGGTGTGTAAGGAGTGGAAGAGAAAGTAGAATAACTACAGGGTGATCGACTTGGGTTGGGTTTGGTTGAAGGGCCTGTTTTCATGCTTCCTTTCAATCAAATAAACTTAGGTCATGGACAGATGATTGGGGGGGAAAAGCGTGTTCTAATTCCCTGGGAGCGACGGCCTGCAATCTAAAATCCTCTGGTGGTTAATGGCTAACAAGGTTTTTAAAATTTTGAGAGGGAAGGACAGAGTTGACGTGGGTAGGCTTTTCCCTTTGAGAGTGGGGAAGATTCCAACAAGGGGACATAGCTTCAGAATTGAGGGACAAAAGTTTAGGGGTAACATGAGGGGTAACTTCTTTACTCAGAGGGTGGTGGCTGTATGGAATGGGCTTCCGGTGGAAGTGGTGGAGGCAGGCTCGATTTTATTATTTAAGAGTAAATTGGATAGGTATATGGATAAGAGGGCTATGGTCTGAGTGCAGGTAGATGAGACTAGGTCAGGGAGAGTGGTCGGCGTGGACTGGTAGGGCCGAACGGGCCTGTTTCCGTGCTGTAGTTGTTATATGGTTATATGGTTATTATATGAGCACATTGGTGATAACTTTAAACATTCCCTAGTTTCTGGGCAGCACCACTAGGATGGCTATACAATTTGAACCATTGCTCAAACCACCTCTCAACCGACAGATTTTAATGGTAATCTTGAGCTCTGGCCGCGGGCGGTATTTGGCCCATAACGTCTGTGCTGAACGTGATGCGAACTAAGCTGATCTCATCTGCCATAATCCATCTCCCTCCAATACCTGCACATCCACATGCATATCTATAGGCCTGTTAAATCCCAATATGGTATCTGCCTCAATCACCAACCCGAGCAGTATAAGTACCCACCACACTTAGAGATGTAGCACAGAAAGAGGCCCTTCGGCCCACAGAGTCCAAGCTTTCCAACGATCACTCCATACACTAGCACTATCCAACACACGAGGGAGAATGGTACAATTTACAATTTTACCGAAGCCAATTAACCTACAAAGATTACGTCTTTGTAACTTAGGATGGCACGGAGCACCCGGAGAAAACTCCGCGGTCGTGGGGTGAACGTGCAAACTCCGCACAGACAGCTCCCATGGTCAGGATCGAACCCGGGTCTCTGGCGCTGTAATGCAGCAACCCTTATGCTGCACCACTGTGCCACCCTCTTGCCCTCCACGCCTCTTTTAAACTTTGCCCTTTTACCTCAATGCTGTGCCCTCTAGTCTCTGACATTTCCACCCTGGGAAAAAGATTCCGGCTGTCCACTCGATGACTTATCTATATACTAAAACTCTTGTTTTTTTGTTTCTGAACTACAGCCAAAACAGTACATGATAGCGCGACAATTGTAGGCCCACCTTACTCACCGTCGTCCGTTTGGTGCTAATAGATGAAGTTTCATTGAAATTGGTGTCATATTTTTAAAGTTATTCACATTTTAAAGTTTAAATCTATCTCCTAGGGAGGGAGGGGTGGAGGAGGGAAGATAAAGGGGGTTGAGGGGGATGGAGTGGGGGGGGGGGAGGAGAGGGTGCTGCACCAATGCAGGAGAGGTTTGGGCCCAACGGGTCAATTTAGTCGAGTAATTTAATAAACCTCTCCCAAGCCACCGATGCCCCAGAGAAAACAATCCGAGTTTGTTGAATCTTTTCTTAAAGACAATACCCCCTAATTCGTTCTGTAAACACTCTCTTCAAAGCCTCCACATTCTTGTAACGGGAAGAGAAGAAATACATGGAATACTCAAACGTTGTGAATCTGTGGAAATATCTGCCACAGAGGAGAATCTGCCAATTCACTGGGTGTACTCAAGAGAAAGTTGAGATATGATAAAACTTTATTCATCCTCAGAGGGATATTGGTCTGCAAACCATCACAACACACAACAATGTTCACGAAAACCTGAAATTAAAAATGAGAAAAAAAAGAAAAACACAAGCGACTGTTGGTTGGCTGCCGTGAAAGCCTTCGACAAGGTCCCACATAGGAGATTAGTGGGCAAAATTAGGGCACATGGTATTGGGGGTAGGGCACTGACATGGATAGAAAATTGGTTGACAGACAAAAAGCAAAGAGTGGGGATAAATGGGTCCCTTTCGGAATGGCATGCAGTGACCAGTGGGGTACCGCAAGGTTCGGTGCTGGGACCTCAGCTATTTACGATATACATTAATGACTTAGACGAAGGGATTAAAAGTACCATTAGCAAATTTGCAGATGATACTAAGCTGGGGGGTAGTGTGAATTGTGAGGAAGATGCAATAAGGCTGCACGGTGACTTGGTTGTGTGAGTGGGCGGATACATGGCAGATGCAGTTTAATGTAGATAAGTGTGAGGTTATTCACTTTGGAAGTAAGAATAGAAAGGCAGATTATTATCTGAATGGTGTCAAGTTAGGAGGAGGGGGAGTTCAACGAGATCTGGGTGTCCTAGTGCATCAGTCAATGAAAGGAAGCATGCAGGTACAGCAGGCAGTGAAGAAAGCCAATGGAATGTTGGCCTTCATAACAAGAGGAGTTGAGTATAGGAGCAAAGAGGTCCTTCTACAGTTGTACCGGGCCCTGGTGAGACCGCACCTGGAGTACTGTGTGCAGTTTTGGTCTCCAAATTTGAGGAAGGATATTCTTGCTATGGAGGGCGTGCAGCGTAGGTTCATTAGGTTAATTCCCGGAATGGCGGGACTGTCGTATGTTGAAAGGCTGGAGCGATTGGGCTTGTATACACTGGAATTTAGAAGGATGAGGGGGGATCTTATTGAAACATATAAGATAATTAGGGGATTGGACACATTAGAGGCAGGAAACATGTTCCCAATGTTGGGGGAGTCCAGAACAAGGGGCCACAGTTTAAGAATAAGGGGTAGGCCATTTAGAACGGAGATGAGGAAGAACTTTTTCAGTCAGATAGTGGTGAAGGTGTGGAATTCTCTGCCTCAGAAGGCAGTGGAGGCCAGTTCGTTGGATGCTTTCAAGAGAGAGCTGGATAGAGCTCTTAAGGATAGTGGAGTGAGGGGGTATGGGGAGAAGGCAGGAACGGGGTACTGATTGAGAGTGATCAGCCATGATCGCATTGAATGGCGGTGCTGGCTCGAAGGGCTGAATGGCCTACTCCTGCACCTATTGTCTATTGCACAGCGCCTTAACTGGAACGAACAAACTAACGCAGGCTTAGCCCCAGGCAGAGGATTCTAAAACTGGAGTGCCCCACACCGGGCTCCTCTTTGTTCTCCCACCGTCCCTCACGGCGGTCCTCCGTCAAAGAGAACGCCTACAAGTCCTTGGTCAGGCCCAAATTGGAGTATTATGGAGCCGTACGGGATCCTTTCCACAACAACAACAACATCACCCTGGAGGAAGTACAAGGCCGAGCAGTTCGCATTGTATGTAATGACAAGCGCAAATCAAGTGTGAATAATATGCTGACTTCTCTCGGATGGAATACACGAGAGCTCCGCAGAATCAGCCTAAGACTTATTGCAATTTACAAGGAGATTCACAAAATCACGCCATCAAATCGTCCGTCATCCCAGAGCACCAACTGCCATGAAAAAAGACAAATACCGGTCCCTACATCATCAACTCGCTGAATATCAATAAACTTTGTTACCAATATTCCCTTTACCCAAGATAGATCAGGGATTGGAATATGTTGCCACCCAACACACGTGCTGCTCCCGATGTTAAGTCATTTAAAAAGGAGATTGAGCAACTAGATCTCCTCAACTTGGTCAAAAAGGCCCACTTCAAAATGTAATCACTACTCTACTCACTCCGACCTGCGAGAGATAAACACTTATGAGGTGTTTGCGCAGTAATCAACCAGAACCAGAACCCAGGCCGGGTCATCCATTGTTCTTCACGGTAGTCCCCCCCCATGCTGGGTCATCCATTGTCTTCCCGTCTTCCCCTCCCCCCTTTAGGCCCCACCGCTGCCGAGGCTCCTTCGGCCCATTCAGGCTTTGCTGCTCGGCTTCTCCGCAGTCCGCTGTGGGGCAACTCGAGCCTGTCTTTCTGCAACGTCGCTCTGGGATTTTGATTAGGCCACATTTGGAGTATCATACAATACAATACAATATATCTTTATTGCCATTGTACCCAGGGGTACAACGAGATTGGGAATGCGCCTCCCATACGATGCAATAATTTAAGTAATTTAGACAACAGCAACCCAACGAAACAATTGTAACAGTTTTAGACAGGGTAAAGTGCAAGTTGATCTATGCGTTGTGACCATCTGGCTCAGCAGGACCGGTTCATAGCAACTATGGCCCTGGGGATGAATCTGTTCCTGAGTCTGGAGGTGCGGGCGTAGAAGGCCTTGTATCGTCTGCCCGATGGAAGGAGTTCGAACAGACTGTTGCAGGGGTGTGAAGAGTCTTTGTGGATGCTGGTGGCTTTTCTGAGGCATCGTGTGTTGTAGATGCCCTCCAAGTCTGGTAGCTGTGTTCCGATGGCCCTCTGCGCTCTATGGACTACCCGCTGTAGAGCTTTCCTTTCTGCCTCCGTGCAGCTGAGGTACCACACAGGGATGCCATGCGTTAGGATGCTCTCTATGGTGCAGCGGTAGAAGGTCGTCAGCAGCTGTTGGGGTAGACCAGACTTTTTCAGTGTTCTTAGGTAGAACAGTCGTTGCTGTGCCTTCTTGACCAGCGCAGCAGTGTTATTGGACCATGTTAGGTTTTCCGAAATGTGAGTGCCCAGAAACTTGAAGCTGGACACTCTCTCCACACTGTCCCCGTTGATAGAGATCGGGGCATATTCCCCGTTATGCGACCTACGGAAGTTGATGATCAGCTCCTTGGTCTTGGTGGTATTTAGGGAGAGGTTGTTATCCGAGCACCAGTCCGTCAGGTTCTGCACCTCCGCTCTATAGTTTGTTTCATCCCCGTTGGTGATCAGCCCGATCACCGTTGTGTCGTCTGCAAACTTGACAATGGTGTTGGTGTCGAATGCAGGAACACAGTCGTGTGTGAAGAGGGAGTAGAGCATGGGGCTCAGAACACAGCCTGAACGACTACCGCCCGGTTGCCCTAACGCCGATAGTCATGAAGTGCTTTGAGAGGCTGGTCCTCTCACACATCAAATCCAGCATCCCTGACTCACTGGACCCACATCAATTTGCATACAGGGCAAATAGATCCACAGAGGACACCATCTCTCAGGCTCTTCACACTGTCCTGACTCACCTAGAGAGACAGGGCACCTACGTGAGGATGCTATTCATAGGCTATAGCTCCGCCTTCAACACGGTCATCCCCACCAAGCTCATCACCAAACTCCACCAGCTAGGCCTCAGCTCGTCATTATGTGACTGGATCCTGGACTTCCTGCTGGAACGACCGCAGGCAGTGAGAATGGGCCCGCACCTGTCCTCCACTATCACCCTGGGGCAGTTCTGGTCGCCTCCCTTACAGGAAGAACATGGACATTTGGAAAGGGTGCAGAAGAGGTTTGGCAGAATGATGCCTGGATTAGGGGATATTCGCCATTGGGAGAGGTTAGACAGACTTGAATAGTTTTCTCTGGAATGCCCGAGGTTGCAGGGAGATCTGATAGCCTCGCCGCTTGCTGCATATCACGTGCACCGCCTTGATTGTTATTTTTGCGATTGCGCAGTGTTTCCCGGAAATTACACTGAAACTGAAAGTGCTTCTTGGAATCAATCACAGTCTCAAGAAAGGATCCCACGGTAGGCTTGAACAAGTCGCCACATCTTAGGGCGGTAGAGCTGCCGCCTCACAGCGCCAGAGACCCGGGTTCGATCCTGAATACGGGTCCTGTCTGTCCGGAGTTTGTACGTTCTCCCCGGGACCTGCGTGGGGATTTCTCCAAGATCTTCAGTTTGTAGGTCAATTGGCTTGGCAAAATTGTACATTGTCCTTACTGTAACTCGGATAGTGTAAGTGTGCCGTGATCGTTGGTCGCCGGACTTGTAGTTAACTCTGGAATTTGCTAAAGGCGTCTCGGCACATGAGAGCTCCCAGCGCGGGGCTTGTCGTCAGTCCGGCGAGGTTGAAAGTCCGACATCAGCGCTGACAGTGCAGGAGGAGGCTCCCAGAGAGACCATTCGTCCCATCGTCATCGCTGCAACCCCCCTACAGCTGCAGGCGGACGTTTCCTCGACCGGTAAGTGAAACGGATTAATGTCCCAGGGAAACACAAGAAACTAAGCACGCGGGAACATTGAGCAAAAATACAACGCTGGAGGACTTCAGAAGGAAGGAGGCGTCCATTGCCCTCCAGAAATGCGGCCTGTGCCGCTGAGTAACCCCAGCATTTTTGTTTCTGGTCACAAGGTCAGGGCAGGGTAGAGGGACTGCACCTATTTTCTATGTTTTGCTACTCCTGCACCTATTTTCTATCTGCAGTTGTTTCCTACACAATTACTGGTAGTGTTAGTTACAATTCTTTATAGTGCTTCAATTAAGTGCAACATTTCCATCTTGCAATCCCTCTCATGTCCAATGGGGTACATGTCTGAGAAACATAAAGTCATAGAGTCATAGAATAACATTAAACGGTTCCACCCATATGGGCTGGAGGCCAACCCTTTCTAGGAGGATTTTAACTATTTCCTATTTCCTCATTTCCATCCTTCAATACATTTTCTCCTTTATCCAATCTTTGATCCTCCACTGATCAATGGCCTTATTCTTAAATCCATACAATCGGTGGCTGCCGTGTGCTGGGGCGAAGGACGCAGATGCCAATAGGATTAATAAACTCATCAGGAAGGCTGGATCCGTCCTGGGGGCAGAGTTGGATTCATGGGAGGTGGTCTAAGAGGGGAGGATGCTCCTCAAATTGCAGAGCATCCTGGACAATACAGTTCACTCCCTCCATGACACGCTGGTCAACCTGATGAGTACCTTCAGCAACAGACTGGATCCAACAAGATGCAGGACAGAACACCACAGGAGATCTTTCTTTCCTGTGGCTATCAAACTACACATCTGTTCCCCTTTCTGACGTGGGGTAGACTGACTCTCCTCACCCCCCCCCCCCCCCAACTCTTTGCACATCCCCAATCTTTTCCACTCGTCAGTTCAATTTCACGTTTCATATATTTTGTGTTTTATGACTCTTGGTAGATCAATTTCCCTCCTGCGATAAATAAAGTTCAATCGTATCGTACCGTACTAACTCCTGCATGTACCTCCAAACTAATTTGATTCAATTGCAAACCCCTACTTCTTCGGTAATCAATGTACAAATGCAAGAGTGTATTCAAATTTGGGAGTCCCACAAACACTGTCAGTACATCAAAGCAAGCTTACCCAAAAGAGCAGAAAGCGCAAAGGCAGTAATCCATAACTCCTGAGCAATATCTTTAACACCATTGGAAATATATTCTTGTTCCCAAAAGCAACGTTTAAAATAATTCCCCAATTGTTCCAATCTATATTCCAAAATGGCAACTTTAAATCCCGAGTATACTGTATATACATGTTTTAGTGTTGTTTATTATCATCACATGTGTTAAAGTTCGATTCTACTAGACAGACACCAATACCATAAAGTGGTAAAATATTAAAGTCTTTATCACGCCAGCGGGAGTGGGAGAGCTGCAACTAGTATGCTTGCATACTACAGTCACTCGAAGACCCCACTCACCCACAGAGTGTTTCAGCAGCAGTTTTATACACCGAATACAATAGGGTTTTTAGAAGTGATAACAAAACCAGACACCCCACACGAGTGGTCTTGCAAGAGCATAGGAGTTCAATGAATCATCACCCACTATCACTAGCCATTGTCCGAGGTCATCAATTCAGTCTATTACCATAAACACATCTTCCTGGTGCTCAACTTTATGGTGATTGTAAAGGGGCTCATTCTAATCTGTGCTCTTCCTTTGTATCCGTTTCCTGTCCTTTGTAGTTTTACAACACCCCTTTTGTAATCTCAAGTCTCAGTAGATGCTGTGGCATCTACACAGAGATAGACTTGCAGGCGTCTGAGGTGTGCAATCTAATTTAGTGACAGTTCATCTTCATGTAACATTTGGTCACATACGCCTTAACCCTTATTTATTTACAAAATGCTGGAGTAACTCAACAGGTCAGGCAGCATTTCGGGAGAGAAGGAATGGGTGACGTTTCGAGTCGACACCCTTCTTCAGACCTTAACCCTTAAATCTCCTTTACACATGTACCGAGGCCATCATTAGTATCAATACTTTATATTATTTTAAACCATTTTCAGGTTTTTATCTTGGCTCGCCGCTTGCTGTGTATCAGATGCAGCGCCTTGATTGTTATTTTTGCGATTGCCCAGTGTTTCCGAGAAATTACAGTGAAACTGAAAGTGCTTCTTGGAATCCATTCCAGTCTCAAGAAAGGACCCCACGGTACGCTTGAGCAAGTCGCCACATCTTATGGCGGTAGAGCTGCCGCCTCACAGCGCCAGAGACCCGGGTTCGATCCTGAATACGGGTGCTGTCTGTCCGGAGTTTGCACGTAATTCAATTGGCTTGGCATAATTGTACATTGTCCTTACTGTAACTCGGATAGTGTAAGTGTGCCGTGATCGTTGGTCCCTGGGCTTGTAGTGAACTCTGGGATTTGCTAAAGGTGTCTCGGCACATGAGAGATCCCAGCGCGGGGCTTGTCGTCAGTCCGGCGAGGTTGAAAGTCCGATTTCAGCACTGACAGTGCAGGAGGAGGCTCCCAGAGAGACCATTCGTCCCATCATCATCGTTGCAACTGCCCTCCAGCTGCAGGCGGACGTCTCCTTGACCGGTGAGTGAAACATATTAATGTCCCAGGGAAACACAAGAAACTAAGCACGCGGGAACATTGAGCAAAAATAAAACGGTGGAGGATCTCATACGGAAGGAGGCGATGTCCATTGCTCTCCAGTGATCCGGCCTGTACCGCTGAGTAACCCCAGCATTTTTGTTTCTGGTCACAATTCAGTGTAAAGTATAGTCGGAGATAGCAACGTCTCTGGAGAGGAGGAATGGGTAACGTTTAGGGTCGAGACCCTTCTTCACACCAGGTCAGGGTAGAGGGACTGCACCTATTTTCTATGTTTTGTTACTCCTGCACCTATTTTCTATCTGCCGTTGTTTCCTACACAATTACTGGTAGTGTTAGTTATAATTCTTTATAGTGCTTCAATTAAGTGCAATATTTCCATCTTGCAATCCCTCTCATGTCCAATGGGGTACATGTCTGAGAAACATCCAGTTGCAATAACATTAAACGGTTCCACCCATCTGGGCTGGAGGCCAACCCTTTCGAGGAGGATTTTAACTATTTCCTATTTTCTCATTTCCATCCTTCAATACATTTTCTCCTTTTTCCAATCTTTGATCCTCCACTGATCAATGGCCTTATTCTTAAATCCATGCAATCGGTGGCTGCCGTGTGCTGGGGCGATGGACGCAGATGCCAATAGGATTAACAAACTCATCAGGAAGGCTGGCTCCATCCTGGAGGCAGAGTTGGATTCATGGGAGGTGGTCTAAGAGGGGAAGATGCTCCTCAAATTGCGGAGCATCCTGGACAATACAGCTCACTCCCTCCATGACACGCTGGTCAACCTGATGAGTACCTTCAGCAAAAGACTGGTTCCAACAAGATGCAGGACAGAACGCCAAGGAGATCTTTCTTTCCTGTGGTTATCAAACTACACAACTGTTCCCCTTTCTGACGTGGGGTAGACTGACTCTCCTCACCCCCCCCCCCCCAAATCTTTTCACATCCCCAATCTTTTCCACTCGTCAGTTCAATTTCACGTTTCATATATTTTGTGTTTCATGACTCTTGGTAGATCAATTTCCCTCCTGGGACAAATAAAGTTCAATCGTATCGTACCGTACTAACTCCTGCATGTACCTCCAAACTAATTTGATTCAATTGCAAACCCCTACTTCTTCGGTAATCAATGTACAAATGCAAGAGTGTATTCAAATTTGGGAGTCCTACAAACACTGTCAGTACATTAAAGCAAGCTTACCCAAAAGAGCTGAAAGTGCAAAGGCAGTAATCCATAACTCTTGAGCAATATCTTTAACACCGTCGGAAATATATTCTTGGTACTTGGCCACATCTAAGTAAGCCATATAAATAACTAATCTAATATATATCTGGAACTCAGCATGTTATATTATATTCCACTTTCTGTTTCAGGTCACTGGTGTTTCCTGAGTGTCCGCTCCCAGTTCAACAATGAGCGAGATCTTGCAACTGTCCACTCTGGGCCGTCCTTTCCAATTGGGAATGCTGTACGACACCCGATCGGACACTCTGATCCCAGGTACTGCAATGTCATCACACAAATCAGTATGGTCAATGCGGTGCCATATGTTCAGGTTGTCAATCTTAACATGATGACTTTGACTCTGTGAGTTTCAGTGCAGTTTCCAGATGGGATAAGGATAATAATAATAATAATAATGCATTTTATTTATATAGCGCTTTTCTTATACTCAAAGACGCTTTACAGAGATTTTGAGAACATAGGGAAATGAATAAATAGATAAATAAGTAAATAAATAAATGAACAGAGAAAGGAGACAGAAGGTGAGGTGACCTTCAGTGGTTGAAGGCAGTACTGAACAGGTGAGACTTCAGCGATGTTTTGAATGTGGTGAGTGTGGAGGAGTCTCTAACGGTTTGGGGTAGTGAGTTCCATAGGGTGGGAGCAGCGATGGAGAAAGCCCTGTCCCCCCAGGATCTGAGTTTGGTCCGGATGTGGGGGGATAGGAGATTGGCAGCGGCAGAGCGGAGGGTGCAGGTGGGAGTGTGCCTGTGGAGGAGGTCGGTCAGGTAGGATGGGGCCAGGTTATGGAGGGCTTTGTAGGTTATGAGGAGGATTTTGTACTGGATTCTCTGGGGGATGGGGAGCCAGTGGAGTTTATAAAGTACGGGGGTGATATGGTCACGGATCGAGGTGTGTGTGAGTAGACGGGCAGCGGAGTTTTGAATGTATTGAAGTTTATTGATGATTTTTGAGGGTGCGCCATAGAGGAGGCTGTTGCAGTAGTCCAGACGGGAGGTGATGAAGGCGTGGATGAGGGTTTCTGCAGCTGTGGAGGAGAGGGATGGACGGAGACGGGCAATGTTTTTGAGGTGGAAGAAGGCTGTCTTTGTGATGTGTTTGATGGTGTCTTTGGATGGTTTGCAAATTAAGTTGCTGAACCCTGGTAAGGTTGATTTACAATATCATTGCCAGATGTGGCATTTTGGGAAGTCAAATTAGGACTGGACCTCAGAGCGAAAAGTAGCGCCATGAGGAACATGGTAGAGCAGATGGATCCAGCAGTACAGGTACATATTTCCCTGAAAGTAGCATTACACATAGGTAAGGGGGCAAAGGATGCTGTTGGTACATTGGATTTCACCAGTCAGGTTACTGAAAATAGAACATTGGACACAAAATGTTAGAGTAATTCAGCAGGTCAGCCAACATCTATAGAGAAAAGGAGTAGGTGCTCATTTTCTCCAGAGATGCTGTCTGACCCGCTGAGTTACTCACAACTTTTTTTGTGTCTATCTTCTGTTTAAACCAGCATCCGCAGTTCCTTCAGACACATAGAATATTGGCTGTTATGTTGCAATTGTACAAAACATTCATGAGGCCACATTTGGAGTACTCTGAAGGAGAACTGGTCACTCTGTTCGAGGAAACATGTCATTGAGCTGGAAAGAAGCAGAGATTTATGAGATGTTGCTAGAACCTGAGGCTTTGGCTATTGGACAGGCTAGGACTTTATTCCTTGGAGTGCAGGACACAGAAGGGTGGTCATACAGATGTGTTTAAAATCATGAGGGGAATAGATAAATTGAACGCACAGAGACATTCCCCCAGGATAGGGAAATCAAGAACCAGTGGACTTTGGTTCAAGGTGAGAGGAGCCCGATTTAATTCGAAGATATGGGACAATGTTTACACCCAGAGGGTGATGGGTATATGGAATGTGCTGCCAGAGGAGGTAGTTGAGGCAGGTACTCTTACAGCATTTTAAAGACACTTGGACAAGTCCATGGATAGGAAAGGTTTTGAGGAAGATCGACACAAAATGCTGGAGTTACTCAGCGGGACAGGCAGCATCTCTAGAGAGAAGCCATTCCTTCTTTCCAGAGATGCTGCCTGTCCCTCCGAGTTACTCCTGCATTTTCTGTTTATCTTCGATTTAAACCAGCATCTGCAGATCTTTCCTTCACAAGGTTATGAGAAAATGAGCCAAATGGGCTAGCTTAGATAGGTCAATATGGACAATTTTGCTCTATGATTATTAGACAGCATCTGGTAAAAGGTACACTGGGATCACCTACTTGCAAGTTACTCCACATCTGGTTAGTGGGAGTCAATCAGGGCCAAAGTGTTCCCATGGCAGGTAAAGGTAAGGACAGCAATTCAAAAGTACCCCAGTTATTAAGGCGTAATGGAGGTTGGATATAAGAAAGCATATGATAGGAATGGAAGAGCATTACACGTAGATAGGGGGGCAAAGAATCTGTTGGTACATTGGATTTCAGCAGTCAGATTACTGAGAATAGAACATTGGACACAAAATGTTAGACCAGCTTAGATAGTGAGGGGGGTTTTCCCTCTGGAGTGTCCAAAATGTCGTGGGGGGACAAACTTGAAAAAGTAATTGGGAGAGCAAAGTGAGAGGAGATGGTATAATGTGTGTAGGGAGGGTGACTAGGTTAAGGAAAATCACAAGCAGATTAGGTTATATTAAGGGCGGGAGGGTAACCAGACAACCAATAAGGCCCAGAGGGCTGTGAATCATTGCAGCAGGGTCTTGATTAGTTGGCCAGGCGGGCTGAAAATTTAATACAGAAAAATATGAGGTGTTGCATTTTGGAAAGTCTAACATGGATAGGACCGACACAGTGAATGGTTGGACTCTGGGGAGTGTTGTAGTGTAGAGTGGTCTGGGAGTGCAGGTGCATGGTTCCTTGAAGGTGGAGTTGCAGGTAGTCAAAAAGGCTTTTGGCACATTGGCCTTCAGCAGTCAGAGGATTGAGGATAGAAGTTGGGAGGTCATGTTGCAGTTATATGAGATGTTGGTGAGATCACATTTAGAGTATTGTGTTCAGTTCTGGGCACCATGTTATAGGAAATATGTTGTCAAGCTGGAAAGTGTACAAAGAAGATTTACAGGGATTTTGCCAGAACTCAAAGGTCTGAGCTATAGGGAGAGGTAGAGTAGGCTGGGATTCCATTACTTGGAGGGCAGGAGGGTTGTCCTTATAGAAGTGTATAAAATCATGAGAGGAATCGATCGGGTAGATGCACAGGGTATCTTGCCCAGAGTAGGTGAATTGAGGATCAGGGGACAAAGGTTTAAGGTGAAAGGGAAAAGATTCAATAGGAATCTGAGGGATAACTTTTTCACACAAAGGTTGGTGGGTGTGTGGAATGAGCTGCCAGAGGAGATAGTTGAGGCAGGGACTATTGCAATATTTAATAAAGTTTGAGAGGAACATGGATAGTACTGGTTTGGCAGGAATATGGACAAACACAGGTTGGTCGGACTAGTGTAGCTGAGACATGTTGGCCAGTGTGGGGAAATTGGGCCAAAGGGCCTGTTTCCAAGCTGTATGAATATATGACTATGACTCCAAACTGTTCATGGAGTTAGAAAAGTCGGGGGTTCTGAAATTAATTGCTCTTATCCGTATTTAACAAAGAGAAGCACATGGCAGAGAAGTCAATTATTCTGATAGTAACATTCTAGGACTTTATTATGAGAAAGGATGTCTCACTGTCACAAAAGTGGATAATAATGGCCAGTTGATGTATCTGAAAGGCAGTGGGAGATCAGGGAGGAGGCAATTTGGTCACAGACTGTGGTCACAGGTAAGGTGCCATCCTCCGCATAGCTGCCAGCATCTGCAAGAGAGAAGCCGTTAATGTTTCCGGTCAGAGATTACTCATCAGATCTGCGACAGGGCGAAAACAATCTAGATGCAGAAAAGACATGGCATGGTGGCATAGCCATAGAGCTACTGCCTTACAGCACCAGCGACCCGGGTTCCATCCTGTCTACGGGTGCTGTCTGTACGGGGTATGTACGTCCTCCCGTGACCTGCGTGGGGTTTCTCCGAGATCTTCAGTTTCCTTTCGCACTCCAAACACGTAGAGGTTTGTAGGATAATTGGCTTGGTGTAATGTGAATATTGTACCGGGTGTGTGCAGTTTGGTAGTGTTAATATGCGGGGATCGCTGGTCGATGCGGACACGCTGTTTCTGCGTTGTATCTCTAAACTAATCTAAAGGTTTGAGAGGGATTGAAATGACAAAGAGAATATCTCTGATAGAGTCATAGTCATAGTGTGGAAACAGGCCGTTCAGTCCAACTTGCCCACACCGTACATCATGTCCCAGCTACACTAATCCCACTTGCCTGCGTTTGGTCCATATCCCTTCAAACTTGTTCTATCCATGTACCTGTCTAACTGTTTCCTAAACGTTGGGGTAGCCCCTGCCTCGTCTACCCCTTCTGGCTGCTTGTTCCATACACCCACCACTCTTTGTGTGAAAAAGTTACCCCTTAGTTTCCTATGAAATCTGTTCCCCCTCACCTTGAACCTATGGTCCTCTGGTCCTTGATTCCCCCACTCCAGGCAAGAAATTCTGTGCATCTGATAGGGTTGGGACAAAGAATGTATGTGGGATGTACTAGAGGACAGAGGATCTAGGGGGTAGAGGAACTGAAAGAAATTTGCATTAGGCGAGAAATAGTATTGGGTGGACTGATGGGACTGAAGGTTGATAAAATCCCCAGGACCTGATGGTATGCATCCCAGGAACTCAGGGAGGTGGGTCTCGAAAAAGTGGACGCATTGGTGATTATTTTCCAATGTTCAATAGATTCAGGATCAGTTCCCGTGGATTGGAGGATAGCTAATGTTATCCCACTTTTCAGGAAAGGAGTGAGAGAGAGAAAACGGGGAATTACAGACCTGTTAGCCTGACATCGGAGGTGGTTAAGATGCTGGAGTGAATTATTAAAGAGGTAATAATGGTGCATTTGGACAGCAGTAAAAGGATAAGTCCAAGTCAGCATTGATTTATGAAAGGGAAATTATGCTTGACTAATCTTCTGGAATTTTTTGAGGATATGATGTAAAATGGATGAAGGGGAGCCAGTGGATGTCATGTATCTAGGCTTTCAGAAAGCCTTTGATAAGGTCCCACATGGGAGACTGGTGAGCAAAATTAGAACAAATGGTATTGGGGGTAGAGTGTTGACATGGACAGAGAATTGGTTGGCAGACAGGAAGCAAAGAGTAGGAGTAAACAGGGCCTTTTCAGAATGGCAGGCAGTGGCGAGTGGAGTGCCGCAAGGCTCGGTGTTGGGGCCGCAACTATTTACCATATATATTAATGATTTGGATGAAGGAATTAGAAGTAACACCAGCAAGTTTGCAGATGACACAAAGCTGGGTGGCAGTGTGAACTTCGAAGAGGATGTTAGGAGGTAGCAGAGTGACCTGGACAGGTTGAGTGAGTGGGCAGATGCATGGCAGATGCAGTATAATGTAGATAAATGTGAGGTTATCCACTTTGGCAGCAAAAACAAGGAGGCTCATTATTATCTCAATGGAGTCAGGTTAGGTCAGGGGAAAGTGCAGCGAAACCTGGTTTCCTTGTACACCAGTCACTGAATGTTGGCGTGCAGGTACAGCAGGCAGTGAAGAAAGCTAATGGCATGTTGACCTTCATAACAAGAGGATATCAGTATAGGGGTAAAGAGGTTCTGCAGTTGTATAGGGCCCTGGTAAGACCACATCTGGAGTATTGTGTACAGATTTGGTCTCCTAATTTGAGGTAGGACATCCTTGTTATTGAGGCAGTGCAGCGTAGGTTCATGAGATTGATCCCTGGGATGGCGGGACTGTCGTATGAGGAAACATTGAAAAGACTAGGCTTGTATTCATTGGAGTTTATAATGATGAGAGGCGATCTTATAGAGACATATAAAATTATAAAAGGACTGGACAAGCTAGATGCAGGAAAAATGTTCCCAATGTTGGGGGAGTCCAGAACCAGGGGCCACAGTCTTAGAATAAAGGGGAGGCCATTTAAAACTGAGGTGAGAAGGAACTTTTTCACCCAGACAGTTGTGAATTTGCGGAATTCTCTGCCTTAGAGGGCAGTGGAGGCTAAATCACTGGATGAATTTAAGAGAGAGTTAGATAGAGCTTTGGGGGCTAGTGGAATCAAGGGATATGGGGAGAAGTTGGGCACAGGTCACTGATTGTGGATGATCAGCCATGATCACAATGAATGGGGGTGCTGGCTTGAAAGGCCAAATGGCCTCCTCCTGCACCTATGTTTCTAACCACAAAACACAGAGAATGAATCTACTGAATAAGCATTGTTTTCTTTGATTAAATTCCGCTGGTTGATTCAATTTTACAGTTTTGATCGCTGTTTTATTCTATAGGTGTCACCTTGTGGGACTTACAGACACTGCAGAATAACCTTGATCGTTGTGATCAGCCCAGCACCGAGTTTCACATCATTGCATCAGACTCCCTGGAGAAGAAAGCCGCTGCCCTCAATGTGTCAGGGTCACTTAAGGCGAGTCTCCTGGGTGGGTTAGTGGAGGTGAAAGGGTCGGCAAAATATCTCAGTGACACAAAGGAATCTAAGCAACAAGCACGAGTTACCCTTCAGTACAAAACAACAACCAGGTTTGAGCAACTGACGATGAATCACTTAGGGAGACAGAATATTACCTACCCGAGTGTGTTTGATGAGGGTTCAGCCACCCATGTCATTACAGCAGTGCTCTATGGGGCCCAGGCCTTCTTTGTGTTTGACCAAATGGCTTCATCAGCAGAGAACACACAGGATATTCAGGGTAACATGGAGGCAATGATTAAACATCTCCCTCTGATTGCGATTCAGGGCGAAGCCTCCGTAAAAATGACAGAAGAACAAAAGTCTCATTCTGAGAAATTTAGCTGCACCTTTTATGGGGATTTCTCACTGAAGAACAATCCCACCACCTTCAAAGATGCCATCAATATCTGCGCAACCCTCCCAACCCTCCTCGGCCCAGGTGGAGAGCATTCAGTGTCCATCACAGTCTGGCTCTATCCTCTCAATAAACTCGACTCAAAAGCGGCTCAGCTGGTGAGGGGGATCAGCCCGGGACTGGTCAATCGCTGTCAGAGTGTCATGGAACAGCTCAGTGAGGCCGTGATGAGGTGTAATGACTTGATGAAAGACAGTGTCGCCGATCAGTTTCCTGAGATCAGGAATAGGATACTGCACTTTCGAGAAATGTGTCTGGAGTACACACTAGTTTTCCAGGGGAATTTGGCGATGGTTCTGCCATCCATTCGGGGCGGCGGGGAGGAGGAAGGATTACTGGTGAATATACTGAAGAACAGGGAACAGTCACCATTCAAACACCAGGCACTGACCACGTGGCTGGATGACAAGGAACGAGAGATGAAGGTAGTGAGACGTTACCTCAGCGTATTTAAAGATGTACCAATTGTGAAATCAAAGGGCGAGTTGGATGACAAGTTGATGGATCCAGCAACAGATTATGTTGTCTGCTTCACATTTACAACATTACATCGGGAGGACTTCTACCTGTCAAAGGCAAACAACCACCTCCGATCTCTCACAGCTCAGAACATGCAGGTACCCAATCCTGCTGACGGAGCCTGTGCAACAGGACACAGCGAGCACTGGTTTAACTCACGGTCTGTCTCGCAGAAAATGAAGGAGCTATTCCGATCATTCCTGGATTTTGCCACAGCCAATAGAGCAGATGAGAAAGTAAAATTCCTTGTTAGTTCTGTGCAGAATGACAGCAAAGTGGGAGCATCCATTTACCTGTACGAGGGAGGGTTTCTGGAGAACCAGTGCTTTGAACCCCCGTCACAGCCAGAGATACCGACAGTTAGTGGTACAACTCATGACAGTGTGACGCTGCAGTTACAGCCACCAAGATGTGGTGCCGGTGAGATTGTGGGCTACAAGGTAGAGTACCAAGTTAGCCAGCAGGAGGAATGGACAATTCTGGACACACCTGATCAATGCCACTCCTTCACAATACCTGGGTTACAGCCAAACCAGGAGTATCACATTCGATACAGAGCAGTGACCAAGGTAGGGGTCAGCAAGGCTAGTGAGAGCTACAAGAGCTTCACCCGGCCGGCAAGCCCACCTGGTAATCCGGTCTTCCAGGATTGTTCACCCATTCCAACACTGCACTGGAACAGACCAAGTCAGATTGGAGCTGATGTTAATATAATTCGATACAGCATTGAATATAGAGAAGAACCGTTAGTTAATTTCAACAAGAAAGGTGGATCATGGGAGGAAGTTAAGACAACAGGCACACAATGCTACTATCGTTTAGAGGGACTGAAACCCATGACTGACTACCGAGTCCGAGTGACTGCTGAGTGCGGAAAGACAGGATCTAGTGCAGCAAGTGAGGAGGTTTTAATAGAAATAGAAACCACATCAGTCAGAATAGCCCTGAAACTTCGCAGAAAAGCTCAATTAATATCCAAAGGAAACCCTTGCATTTACAAGCTCAATCTACAGAAGGAGGTAGCTGATAAATTCAAACAGCTTATGAAATGCTCCTTTGGAAAACCCACCACAAAACACACAATGAAGACAATTATGGTTCTGGGAGCAACTGGGTCAGGAAAGACAACCCTCATCAATGGGATGATCAATTACATCTTGGGCGTGGAATGGAGAGACAACTTCAGATACAAGTTAATACAGGAAGAGACAGGAAAGTCCCAGGCTGAGAGTCAGACATCCTCCATCACTGCCTACCAGCTCCACCATCAGGTAGGATTTAACATCAATTACTCTCTGACCATCATTGACACGCCAGGATTCGGAGACACCAGGGGCATCAGGCAGGATCAACAGATCACTGAGCAAATCCACGAGTTCTTCACTTCCCCACAGGGTGTTGATCAGATCGACGCCGTGTGCTTTGTTACTCAAGCCTCCCTGCCTCGCCTGACTCACACACAGAAATATGTCTTTGATTCGATTCTTTCTATTTTTGGCAAAGATATTGCAGAGAACATTCAGATCCTGGTGACGTTTGCAGACGGACAGCCTCCCCCCGTTCTGGATGCCCTGAAATTAGCTGAGGTACCTTGTCCGAAAGACAAAACGGGTCTGCCAGTACACTTCAAGTTTAACAATTCAGCCATTTTTGCCCAACGTCCAACCTCTGGAAACTGTGGCAACGAGTGCAGATCCAATGACAGCAGAGTAGGGGGAGAGAACGATGATAACTTTGATGCAATCGTTTGGAAGATGGGAGCAAACAGTATGAAGAAATTCTTCACAGCTCTGAACACAATGGAAACCAGAAGTTTGAGTTTAACGAGAGAGGTTCTGAAGGAACGTAAGCAGTTAGAAGTTGCAGTGGTGGGATTGCAGATTCAGATCCGAGTTGGTCTCGCCAAACTGGAAGAACTCAGGAAAACGCAACAAGCTCTGAACCAACACCAGACCGAGCTGGATGCAAATAAAAATTTTGAATATGTGATTGATGTTACAATTCCAGTACAGTCGGATATCAGCGGGACTGGTAATTATATAACCAACTGTCAGAAATGTTTCTTTACCTGCCATTATCCCTGCTACATTCCTAACGACGATGGTAAACGTAAATGTTCTGCAATGGACGATGAAGGGAACTGTAAGGTCTGCCCGAACAAGTGCATCTGGAATGTTCACTTCAACCAAAAGTACAAGTTTGAATATGAAAGGAAAACGGAGAAGAGGACATACAGCGAGCTCAAAGAAAAGTACGAGAAGGCCTATGGTGCGAAGATGACACAGCAGAATATTATGGAATCACTTGAGCAGGAGTTTGATGAGGTTGAGAACACAGTTCTGGTGCTGATTGAACAATTATCGGGCAGCATTAGACGACTTGAAGAAATAGCTCTGAGGCCAAACCCAATATCCACCCCAGCTTACATTGACCTCATGATTCAGTCTGAGAAAGAAGAGGCGAAGCCTGGGTTCATGGAGCGAATTCAGACACTGATGGAAGTAAAGGAACAGGCAGAGTTAATACAAAAGGTAGCAAATAATGAGAAACTGCTACCAGGGGAGTCTAAGGGAGGTCCAATGGTTGGGAAACGTGCTGGAAAAAAGCCAGGAGGAATATTTTCTAAAATGATACATTGGTTCATTCCCAATGTAGAAGATAAACATGCCAACTGTTCCCAATAGAGGGTGCAAATGTTTCACTCAGCCCATAAACAATCCATTGTTCTAATTCCCCCTCCTTCTCCTGCTTCACCTTCCCACAGCCTCTCACACCACACCTTGCTTCCTCAATGCTGCCCCACCCTCACTTGCTAGCTGCCACCCCCCTGGTCCGTGGCTTGTCACTACCAGGTGCTACCTGGAGTGGCTTCTCATCCAAGTACAACGTCAGTACTTCAGGAGAGCCTGAAGAATCTATCCACAACCCTGCCCGTTCCACGTCCCCGCGCGGAAAGCTCACCTAAATCACAGCGCCCATTTCTTCACGAGACAGGCTATCCCCAGCACCAGTTCCTAACCATCTTCCCCAACCCCCACTCTGTCCGTGAGGTCAGACGGCACATTTCCCACCCGGTGCCGGAGGAGGGGAAGCTTTCTGCCAGCTCTATGTCTCTCCCTGGTCACCGCCAGAGTCCGAGTCACGGGCTTGTGGGGGTAAAGTAGTCACAGTGTCAGTGAAACTGTTCAACCCCTCTAGCCTCAGGACAATGGCACTGAACTATTTGACCGGTAAGCAAACTGCAGGGGTGTTTATGATATATTTCAGGTGGCCCAACACAACTCTTTCTTAGGTCTTCATGATTACAGAGGTCAGTGCGACAGGCCTGTAGTCATCAAGACCAGTAATCCGTGGCTTTTTGGGTACAGGAATGATGGTGGAGACTTTGAAGCAGGCAGGCAGAGTCTGGTTTGCAGGGACCGATTGAAAATGTTTGTTTAGACTGGTGCTTATTGTTCGGCACAGAGCTTGAGGGTAGAGAGGGAAACATTGTCCTGTCCAGGGCCCAAAACTGCTCACAATGCGCCAAATGCGATCTGACCAGCACCTTTCAAAGTGTGAGCATTACATCCTTGTTTTTATATTTTAGTCATCTCAAAATAAATGCTAACATTGCACTACCGATTGAACTTGCAAATTAACCTTTTGGGAATACTGCACCAGCACTCTTAAGCCCTTTTGCACCTCCGATTTCTGAATCCAATCCCCATTAAGAAAAAAAGTCTACGCCTTTTTGTCTACCTTTAAAATGCATGACTGCACAGTTTGCTACACTGTTTTCCATCTGCCTTCCAAAAAGAGAGGCTCCGATTTCTGCACTCGCACATTGAGCAAGATGCACATTTGAGCAATGGAGAGACAGATGGTTGAGAATTGACATCCCCCTGATCTGCAAATGGTTCCCTGTGAATGAGCTTTTATGAATGAATACTTTATTGTCACATGTGACAAGTCACAGTGAAATTCTGTGCTTGCATACCCAAGGTATGCAAATAGTTGCCTATAAAGGGCGCTTACAAAGTTACAAAGTACCCCTGCGGCAGGTCCCCCCATGTCCCCACCCCCCTCATGGCGGTCCCCCCACGCCGGGTCCTCCATTGTTCCCCCCCCCTCCCCCTCATGGCAGTCCATGCACGCCGGGTCCTCCATTGTTCTCCCCCACCTCCCCCTCACGGCGGTCCCCACGCCGGGTCTTCCATTGTTCTCCCCTCTCCCCCTCATGGCAGTCCCCCCACGCCGGGTCTTCCATTGTTCTCCCCCCCCTCATGGCGGTCCCCCCACGCCGGGTCCTCCTTTGTTCCTTTCCTCGGCAAGTCCTCACTTCCACATGGTCCATCCTCGTCCGTTGGTCAGCGCCATCATCGACGGCTGCACGGACCTCTGCTCTTTTGCCGCTGGGTCCCCTCTGGACATCTCCGTGGCACCGACCCATGCATTATCCATTGACTTGGCCTCCACAGCCTTCTGTGCCAATGAATCCCACAGATTCACCACCCTCTGACTGACTCCACACCACCACATACAAGGACATAGTTTTACCAGAAAATGAATACTCACCTTGTACCAACAGAGCGTTAAACACGAGAACCAGTGTGATCACCAAGAATATGGCCAGGTACAATCTAACCCGAGCTCTGGGATGGGGTTCAACAAAATAAATCACCTTTGCTTACCCCTTGTAGATTTTAATTTAAATGTCTAGGATGCAGAAAAGACTTCCCTTTGCATCTATCATGTTTTTGATTCAATTCAATGATTCAGTGATATTTTATTGTCACGCATCTAGGTACAATGAAGTTCTTTGATTTTGGTGTACAATCTGTCATCACACAGCAGACTTCTCATTTATATTTTGTATTCCACCAGGTGGCGCCACCAGTACTGGCACTGGCTGCCTCGCCAACAGTCCATTTTTCCTTTCTAATGTTTTTATTATTTTAAGTCTGTGTTAAAAGTAAGTTTCTTGGGGGTTTTTAATGTGGGGGTGAGGGGGCGGGGAGTTGGGGGAAACATTTTTTCAATCTATCTCGGTCCCCACTACGGCCTAACATCGAGGAGTTGGCGGCCTATCCTGGAGACCGGTCCGGCGCTTCATGCCGCGGGCGCGGTGTGGACTTTAACATCACGGAGCTGCGATCTTTTGCCGAGGGTCGACTGTGGAGCGCTCCAACCTCGGGGCCTGTGGACTTTAACACCGTGAAGACCGCGGTCTCTGGTAAGAAGAGGCCGATTCGGGAGCTCCATGCTGCGGAGAGTGTTTCAACTGTCCCGACGCAGGGACTTTCGATCATACCGACACGAGGCTTCAGACAGTTGGCAGCGGCGAATGCGGATGGTTAAACACCCCCGACCGCCGGTGAACACAAAGAGGAAGCTGATTGAACTTTATTACCTTCCATCACAGTGTGGAATGTGGAATCCGCTGTGGTGGATGTTTATGTTAAATTGTATTTTATGTGGCTTGTGTGTCTTGTTGCTTTTCACTTAGTATGGCTGTATGGTAATTTCACTGTACCTTAATTGGTACATGTGCCAATAAATTGATGTTGAAATCCTGGACAACACACAAAGAGTCTGCACGTTTCTGTCGCTGACAAACTTTCAGAAGTTCTTCGTGCTGTCTGATCTTCTCACAGCGGCGAACCAGGGCTGTTGTTGCACGTGCATGGAGCACAATGCACAGTGGCGCAGCGGTCGAGTCGCTGCCTGCAGATCAACCATATTTACCTCTATCTATATAACCTTCACCACATATCCTATGCATGATACACATTCCACAGGAGTCATTGATATAGTCATCTTGTTGCTTGTTCCCTTGGTGGTTAGTCTGTAAGCTGAAGCAAGGAACTCAACAGTACTTATCGCTCACTCACAGCCGGGCAGGAAGGATTCGGTAAAGTGATTCACTTAAAGAAACTCTACTTCAGTTGCTGGTGAATCGATGGGCAGGATGTACATCAGGCAACGCAGAAACTAAGCTCTTACCTGTTCCTGACTCAAAGCTCAGGGCCTGGTGCAAT